>NW_021836145.1:0-77500 GCF_006345805.1 Octopus sinensis
AGAGAGAGATATAGATGATTGTAAGTGCCAGGGTATACTCTTGAGGTTCGAAAGTCATAATATAAGTGGCAGGACATTGCCAAAGAAGCGTGATTTGAGAGTGGGGAGAGGAACGCAGTGAGTGGTGAAAACCGGGGTATATAAAGGCGGGGGGGGGGGCTACCAGATAGCAAAGGTACAGAGAAACAGGGTTGTGAGGACAGGATTGGGGAGTGAGAGGTAAGCATAGTGCATGAAGGAGGAAATGAGAGGAAGCGATGTAGTTCGGTTTGTTGGTGTAGGGTGTGTGAAAAGTTTTCTTTGTTATGTGTGGGTGGAACAACAAACTGGCTGGGAGCTAGGAGATAGCAATGATACAGTGAAATAGGATCAAGAGGACAGGATTGGGGAGTTGGAGGTAAGCATAGTGCATGAAAGAGGAAATGTGAGGAAGAGAAGGGATGTAAAGATGTAGTTTGGTTTGTTGGGGTAGGGTGTGTGAAAAGTTTCCTTGTTACATGTGGATGGAACACAGTCTTCTAGAGTTCATTTTAGCTGATGTGGGCGGGTCTTCTCAAGGACCACATATCACGAGACATCTCAGTCCATTGTCATTTCCTCCATGAAACCCAACATCCTGAGATCGGCTCTAACCACTTCATCTCATATCTTCCATGGGTATCATTCACTTTTAGTGATTGGCCCTTTTTTATGCAGCTGTCCTCATTCATACACATCATGTGTCCAAACCAAAATAATCTTCTCTCTTGCATGTTATATTTGATTCCTCAACTTTTCTCTCAATACATTTGCACTTTGTCATACATGCACATCCAACAGAGTCTATGCATATCATATGTCTAAAATGCAAACATTGTACCTACCATGAGATAAAGGGGTAGGCTTCCCAAAATTTAAGAAGCCTCTTTGCAAATAAACCAGAAAGAAACATCTTTTTTATGAAGTAAAATTGTGACAAAATCCAAAAATACCGAGAGAGAAATATGAAACACATTTATCAAATAGTAAAAGTAAATAACGATAACATAAAATACAAAAAATATTACCATGATGCACACATATTGCAGAGTACTGTCAATACAATAGAAAGTACGAAACTGAAACAAATCACTTCACACACCCTAGAGGCACTGAGCTGTGCTCAGTAGTGTAGTGAAAGCACAGAAGAAAACAAACTACTGATGATGATGATGGTGATGATGATAGTGATGGTGGCATCTGTGACAATGACGATGATGATGATACAGGCCTGAAGCAAACCATGGAGAGGCAGCAAAAAATTCCAGTTCTAATATAGCTTGATAACATCAAGAAAATGAAAAGTGAAGATAAGAAGAGCTTCTTCTCCATTCATGACACATTATAATATAGGTGAAAGATCTATTGCAAAACAAAGTAAAAAATATTCTGGTAGACAATAACTCCAAGGAACCACATGTTGATATTGAATGTAAAATGAACTTTTGACAAACTTGTCAAAAAATATGTAAGAAATAAGTCGTAATCAATTATTGCAAAGCAAAAAAATGTAAGAGTTATATAAGGATATTTGAAATACTATAGACCAGACTGACAAAAATATATAGCCAAAACTTAAAATAAAGAAATACAAATAGCTCCATTGGGATAGATTTCCAACGATACAACTTCAGTCAAAAATATTGCAGATTATTGTGCAGATGTAAGGATAATTCTATACATGAAACGAGCAAGAAAAAACAATAAGTGACTCAAAAATACTGAAGCAGATAATTATGGAAATGATAATTGGTACTGCTGAGCTGGATTAATATTTTGTTGTAGAAGTGAGAGGTTAAGAATACTGATGTCTGCATAATTAACACTGAAGAATGTTATAGTAGGTCTGATTAAATTATCACAGTCCTTACTACAAAATACATCCACACTTATAATACAATGGATCAAGGCACTATAATAACACCATCTAAAAATCTCATCACTCTCAATTTATAAAGGACGAAACAAAATCTATATTACATGCACACCAAAAATGGTAGCAACGTGAATGACCTCATTCAGGCCCCAAATCAACACAAGGATGCATATAACTAAAGAGCAACTATCACGCTTTAGTCAGCCTGACCTGCTAACCAATTCCACCTCATGGGGCCACTACAAAATAACATACAAGACATACAAGAAGATGTTGGATAGTGTAATAAAAGAACCACTCAAAATATATAAAATTAATTACACTAAAATAAAGCCGCCCTACATGTTGAAAGTACATTGTTATCTTCTAAATGGTGGCATCTTGAAAAAGTGTCTTCTGCTATAGCCTCGGGCTGACCAATGCCTTGTGAGTGGATTTGGTAGACAGAAACTGAAAGAAGCCTGTCATATATATGTATATAAATATATATATATATATGTATGTGTGTATGTTTGTGTGTCTGTGTTTGTCCCCCTAGCATTGCTTGACAACCGATGCTGGTGTGTTTACGTCCCCGTCACTTAGTGGTTCAGCAAAAAGAGACCGATAGAATAAGTACTGGGCTTACAAAGAATAAGTCCCGGGGTCGATTTGCTCGACTAAAGGCGGTGCTCCAGCATGGCCGCAGTCAAATGACTGAAACAAGTAAAGAAAGAAATATATAGCAAACAACATATGACCCCTGCATGTTTGGTTATGTGTGGACACTTTTGCTAAACTATCAAAACTTGATCAACCTTTCACAAAATCATATCATAAGCACCTTTCCTTCATATGCCTTGAGTATTTCAGAAGTGAATCTAAGTCACAATTACCAATGTTGACTCTCTCTTTTACTCTTTTACTTGTTTCAGTCATTTGACTGCGGCCATGCTGGAGCACCGCCTTTAATCGAGCAACTCGACCCCAGGACTTATTCTTTTGTAAGCCCAGTACTTATTCTATCGGTCTCTTTTGCCGAACCGCTAAGTAACGGGGACATAAACACACCAGCATCGGTTGTCATGCAATGCTAGGGGGACAAACACAGACACACAAACACACACACGCATATATAAACATATATACAACGGGCTTCTTTCAGTTTCCGTCTACCAAATCCACTCACAAGGCTTTGGTCGGCCCGAGACTATAGTAGAAGACACTTGCCCAAGGTGCCACGCAGTGGGACTGAACCCGAGACCACACAGCCACTCCTGACTGAAGTAAGATTTGAACATATAGTCAGTATTCAAGTAATTGTTTCTTCAAAAGACATATATCATTGAAAAACATGCTTTAATATACAATTGAACCTTAGTTGTGGATTTCATTAGCAAAAACCCTTGCTGCTACTATATGGCAGGACTTGCCCTTATAACAACAAGGATAACAATGATAAAAATATCTAGAGCAGAGTTTTTTTTCATGATACATGCATTGCTCATCAGCTGATTGGACAGACACAAAGTTTGATAGAGCTGCAAACAATAAATCTCTTTTAACAGAAAAATGAATTATGCAATGACTCTCTCCAATCTGTATTCCATATTTCACTAGTGTATTAGTACAGTTTATAATTGGTATGTTGCCTGATTATAATAGCAAGAGACAGGTGAATAAATTACATGCAGTGATGCAAGACTTGTGCAGTTAATTGTACACACTCTCTTCATAGTAAAGAAGGATTTTTACAGAAAAAATGTTTCAACTCTCAGAAAAAGGAAAGCAAAGACAAAATAAATGCATATTTGTCATAAAAATATATCCACAATATTCATTCTCCAAACAAGTACACCTCTGAAATCAAAATTTCTTTTGTTGCGCTTTTTTTGTAAAGAACTATTAATAACACACAAAATCTCCCAATCAAATAATTTTGCTGTGAATTTCTTAGATATGATTTTTGTATTCATGCCTAAAATATAGTATTACCTGCATTAAGATATCGAATCGGATTTTCACTTCATATATTCGAAGGTTTCAATGAGAGAGAAAACTAATTCAACAAGCAACTTTATTTCACCAAGGGAATTTTGTAAAAATATCACAATCTATAACCATGGTAGAAAGTAACGAGGAAGATGCAAAGGGAAACACAGGCAATTTTATCTACTATTTGATGCCAACCATTTCAATATTGTCGCTATGATACATACTTTCTGTTTTAAAGTGACTGAAATTAAAACTTTCTATCAAATTTTCATGCTATGTTCCAAATGCCAAATTATAGGTATTTCAGTATATATGACAAGGCTTCTCTTTTGTGATATTAAATAGATATAATTATGAAATATTTTAAAACATCAATACTCAAATGTGTCCACTATTTTATATGTATTTCCTATGCGCTTCGTTTGAAAATTTCTTTACACATTTTGTACTTTCCTGTAGTCATAAAAATATGTTTTGAACATTAACAGACACAGTATAAATTTCATGAGATGACTTCAAAATATATTTTTAACATCTGATTTTGATATAATTTGAAATATTTCTAGTCCACAATCAGTTGGCAAGTTGTTACTGATGGCGGTATCATATGTTGTATTGCTTCCCTCTACACACTAGGAAGACACATGCATAAGTTGGACACTGGTGCTTCAATATTTGTTCTTATACATTTTAGTAAGCATGGTGAAGCTTCTGTTTTGTAATGCAAGATAATATTTTTTGTCTTCTCCTTTGACACCTTTCAAAAATCCCTGTATTTTCGTGTTAGTATGAGAGATAGTTTTCAACATTAAAATATGTTGTGCACACACGTATATACATGCTCTCTCATTTGATAAAGTAAAAGTGAGATGATAGTTTTCCCCCAAAACAAAATTCCCATAATCTATTTTTCAAAGTTTGAAAGACTATTTTAAGTGAAACCTTCAAGCCACTGTCACTATTCACTTTTAAAGTTAAATCTATAACCATGGTATTAATTTGCTCTTACTCAGTTGATGTTTAACGCTGTCACTATGTACTCTCTGGTTCACTTCTCCTTTGCGGCATCTTGGGAAAGCCTTTACAACATTGGTCTTGGGCCATATGCGTGTGTGACTATTTATGCACATATATGTGCATGCATGCAAGTGCACACACATACACATATTCATATGATGTATGTGTGTGTACATATGCGCATGTGTATTTGTATTTCCCGGCTTTTATACCCGTCATTACGTTAACAACATTTAACTGACCAATATCTGTGTTAGTCAAATAACTCAGGGTTACAACAGAAATAGAATTCTCAAGCTAGATCTCAAAAATTAAGTATTGGAGTTTATATGTTTAACTACAACCTTTCAAGGCAGTGGCCCAGTATGGACACAGCCCAGTAAGTGAAACAAGCAAAAGAATGCATGCACAGATAAACACATTGTGGATATTTGTACACACACACACACACACACACACACACAGTGCTACATAAACATTCAGAGAGAGACAGAGAAAAAGATCAAAGACAGAAAGAATGATTGAAAGTGAGATAAGAGGTCATATATATACTAACATTTTTTAAATTAAATCTTTAAGTTTTCTTATTCAATTAATATTATCAGCTTGTTTCATTTAGATCTATAAATTGATAGCAATTTTTTTTGTACCATAACTTAAGTCAGCAGTTGAAATCTTCCAATCTACCTTTCTCCCTATCCCACACTTCCATTACCCTCAATGTACGGACATGTGAGAGAAAACGGGGAGGAAGAGACACAAGGATACATACAAATATAGACACACACACACACACATATTCATGAAAAATAAATTCTCCTGACATATAGTAAATGACTATGAAGTATAGGAGAATTAAGAATAATCTAGTAGCTGTAAAAGTTGAAATGTATTGAGAGAGAAAGCAATCAATTGACCCATCCTGTCAGCAATCAATATTTTTTATCAATTAATAGCTTGAAATATTATGCATACATAAAAAGTGTAATTCCTTGACTGCTATCAAACAATATGCTAATGAAATACGTCTTTGAAAAATTCCTTTTGAAATGTGTCTATACATTAATGTTGCTAGGTTTTAAGCAAAAGCCATGCTATTTTATATTTCTCTACCTTTATTATTTTGCATTATTTGTAAAACTATTAAGGTGTCGCCAAGTGCGGTAAGTGTTGTATGTCATATTATAAAATTGTGCATTTAATCACTGAATTTAACACAAAAACCATTCAAAGTAAGGCTGAGTTAAGGATACAATCTTAGGTAAACATTCCTATCTCTGAAGACAAGGTTGTAATTCAGAGATAGATCTGTGTATTTCTGAAACTCTAATCTCTGATTTTACATACAAAATTTCTGTTTTGTTAGATATGACAGTTAAATATGTACAGGAAGAAAATTTAAGCAGTTTTTGAAAGAATGCTGTCTGAAATAGTTCACCTCAATCACCATGTTATGCAGTTACTATACTAATTAGTTAGATAAAGAGTTACTGCTTTTTGTAGTTTACATCCTACTGCAGTTAACACAGCTTTTCATCTACAATTTTTTTTTTATTACTCTGATATGGGGAAGCAGACCCCACAGAACTTTAAAATCTACCAAAACTGATAGACAGTGATGACTGAGTATTGAACAGTGACTTCTGGCCGGAAGAAAAAATGCAAGTAAAGGAGTTTCAAAGTGCACACAAAAAAGATAGATAGATGAATTATGAGAAAGAGGGAAACGATGCTTGAATGAAGCTAGATTCATAACACAAGAACATTTAGTTAGAAGTATATTTGGCATATTTGTAGGTAGATAATGTATGTTCCAGCATAAAAACAAAGAAAAATAGGATTGACAGAGGGTTAACAATTTAAGGCAGTGGGTAAAATCTTATCTATCAGCAACTTTTAATTGTGAGCTTTCAGTGCTCTCATGTCAGGCATAGATTTTAGCAACTGATTAAATGTGAAGTATTTTCAGAACTTGCAAATACCATATTAAAATATACTAATTTGCAATATGATAGCACAGCTAAGAAAGATAAGAATGAAGATGCCAAGCAGGGCAACAAATACTACAAAGAAGAAGAAAAAAACAATTAAAGAGATATATCCTTCTTTTTTAGCATGTAACTCATTCCCAAATATCTATTTCAAGAATAACAATATTAAATATTTGGTGACCAAAGAATGCAATGCTAAAATTTGTGACATGGGACATGTAAATATTCAAGTACTTTTAAAAGTGTAAATAATTTTGCATTTTTAGACATATCAATAAGATATCAAGAAAGAATTTCAAATTATTTATTCTACTATTCATCTTCCTTTGCTGACTCAGATTTCCTAATCATAATTGTTCTTCAGATGAGAATTAAAATAGCAAACATTTCCAATGTGAGCATGTATTAATTCGATGAGCCATAGTTTATCCATATTCCATTTTTGTTTGCCAGTGTTGAATGTAGCAGGTAATTGTATTGATTTGTGAAGAAAATGATTCATTAACAATACTATGGTTTCTACTTTTTTCTATTCAAAGTGATTATAATTCTGTCATTACAGAAGTGAAGATGCTATAAATTTAGCAAACATCAAATAAATCAGCATCTATTTGTATCTCCTTGTAGAATTTGTTTTATAAATTATTTTCTTTTATACCTAACTGCTAATTTTTTTAGTATTTGTATTTATTTTATTTATTTATGTTCTGAAAGATTTCAATTAGAAAGAGATAGATTACCACTACACATTGTCAATTTTATTTGAAAGAATGAAAACGATATTTGATAAGCTTACAATTATAGAAAGTTTAGAATTACCCCAGACAAAGTAAACAATAGACAGGTAGTGTAGATTCTTGTCTCAGTTTTTTAGTTTTAAGAATCTATAGATTCATATTATTTTAACTTGTGTTTTTCAGATGTAGGATGATATTTATTTTCCATCAGTTCAGTGTTATTTAATATCTTAGCATGCATAATTCCACAAGTGTTTATCAGTAAATCAACCTACTAACAAGGTATGATAGTCATTATTAGTTTTCATTTAGAATGCATTTTATCATGCTGGCCTGAACAAAATAATAGCCTTAAGCATACAAAACTTGTAACAATCCATTATCATTTTCTCCATAAGACTCACCACTTCATCCTATGCCTTTCTCAGGTCTTCTTTACATTGGTTATTTTCAGCTGTTAATATTTTGCACCTTTTCACACAGCATTCACTGTCCATTTGTCTCACCGAGCAGTTAATTTTCCTGCATACATTAGCTGAAAACTATAATTTCTAATCACTCTCTTAAATCACATATGCTCTCTGAGTTTCATTAGGTTAACACTGCACATCAAACAATTCATATTTGACTCATTTCCCTCTAGTCTCTGCCAATGAACTGAAATCAATGGTCATGTCTCACTATTATGCATCATCAAGCCTATTATACATGTGTCAGAGAATCTGTCTTTCTGAGAGAAAGAGAAACATTTTGTTGTTGTTGTTGTTGTTTAGCCCCAGTTCTACAATGATTTAGCAGATTTTTCATCAAAAGCATTCTAGCCATGATCAATCCAAATTTATTGTATATCCATAATACATTGATCAATTTATTCTTTATTATAGTTGGGTGCAATTTGCAAAAGACCAGACTGTTATTTCTAGCATAATGAGCAATCTTGTAGAAACTGATTTGTGTCACCAAAATTCTATATCTTAACACACCTAACTTCACCTCAGGGTCTTTCGCTCTTTTTTCCATTGAGTAATACTATTTCACTTCTATTATTTTACCCAGTGTATTGTGACTATCACATGTTTTGTGATGCCCATCTCTATCTGTATGTCCATACTCACTATCTAAACAGTGTGTCCAATGTATTTGGTGTATTTTTATGATTTTGCAGACAGCTAAAACACATCTATAAAAAGGAGATGATTAAGGTCCTGTCCCATTTTTTTCCCCAGATAATAACCTACCCGTCTTCTGAAGCACCATGTTCAGATACATCAGAGCAATAAGAGCAAGAGACAAAATGAGTCACCTTGAAAGATGCCAAGCTCTTGACCACTAGGTTTTCAGTTTTTTTGCAGATCCTCAGAACTATTTTGTCAACGGTCAGGTGATCTTTTGAACCCTGTAAATGTTTTCTGCTTGACAGAGAGTAAGTCATTTGCTTCCATGTTCAGCAATTATTTCTGTTAGAACTTTTCACATCAAACTAAGGCATGTAATAGAATGGTAATTAATGACAATAGAACCCTTGGATACATCTTTCATAAGGATCATTTGTCCTCCAATTATCCAGGTCGATACCACACAATCAAAAGTGCTGTAATCCAGAGGAAAAGCCAGTCTCCTTTGTATACACATGAATCCTTTCTCCAAAGAAGCCATGGATTCCACCCAACCCTAGCAATTTCCAGTTTGGTAGCACCTTGACCAGAATTTCCACCTTCTCAAGTATTATTCTGACTGGATTTTGTTCATCAACAGCCCTGGTTATTTGTTCCTTTTTCACTGATGCCAACCAGTTTGTATCCTTGTAATGTTCTACTGACTGATACCACAGGTCTGACGAAATGTATGTTCCTTTTTTGCAGGTGAGAAGCACATGATTTTTTATCTTACCACTGAAACATCTATAAAATTGGAGTTGGGTTGAATAAAAGAGCTTATTTTATACATACTGAGCAATTCGTTTCAAGTACATCCTGACTTTCACAACTTTATTGGAGATCAGCAGCTTAATTTGGTCCATCGCAATTTGAAAAAATTTCTTTCGGGCTATCACTTTTTAAGCAGTCTTTGCTTGTATTCCATCTGTACATACTATATAACACTATCTACCTTCATGGTTTCACCATAGAGTTTTTTCTATATCACAAATCATAGGGTGACATAATCTTGTTGATTTAGCACACACTATCAATTCAGTCATTCTGTTGAATATTTCCTGTGCATAATCCTCTAGATCAGAGGGTAACTCTGCTTGGGGTACTATATCTCTCTGAGTATATCCCTATTGTACATGCATCACTATTCTGGCTACCATTGTTTTCACCTATCTCACTCAGTACATCCTTTTTTGTGCTCTCATGCTCAGCAACAACTATTTCAGTACTACTTTCTTCCAAAAGCTCATAAAAAGAAAATCCAGATCTTGCAAGTCTTCCCACAACATTGCATGCATTATTTCTTCAATTTCCATGATAGAAAACCATTTCTTTTCCTGTGTAACTTGGATTTGATCACATTAATCTCAAACATTCCTTTTACATTCCAAATTTGGTGGACCTTTATTCTGATACCATGGTTACAAAGCACTTAAGTACTTTATCTTCGCAGAAATGTATTTTATTCTAAGGACCTTAAACTTAATGCATTAAGAATAGTCAAATGTGCTGACAAAATTGAATTTGAAGATTACATATTGCTAGGTACCAATTGTCTTAGAGAAACCACTTTTAAATAATTAAGTAGAATTTAATGTATAATGATACTTCTAAAGTTATTGTAGTTTTCTCTTGCGACATATGTGAATGTCATATGTAGCCTCTGCTAACAAAGTCAATATCATAAATTACAATAAATCATTTTTCTTTGGAAATTTGCCAGGTAGTATAGTTCTATGTAGACGGTTTTATTATGAGGCTTTTAAGCTTGATGTTTCAAAAACATTATTCATAAATTGTATAACAGAGCCATTTTTTGTAAATGCATACAAGAAAAAACCTATTTCCAAGTACATACCCCTACCAAAATAATGAATAAGTAATAAGTTTAAGTTCTAGTCCTTGGGTGCCTTTAATAGCAGAATTACTTTGAAACTTTTGTAATATGTGACATTATGTATGTATATATAAAGTAACAAACTGAGGAAAAGAAATCCTTCAAAGGGGTGTGTTAAACATCCAATTAACTGGTACATCAGTTGGATACCTTATAGATATTGATATAATTCAATTATAAAGATAAATTAAATGTAGAAATAAACTATTGACTGTCTAATAATTCATTACAATATTAATTTATCCTTTTATATATATATATATATATATATATATATATAACATGTGACCTCGTGAGCACCGCCAGCAATTTTTTTTCCTCTGTCTTCCCTTCTCGGGATTTTTCCTTCTCCTTTGTTTACGACGAAGAGCTCCGCTTGAAACGTTAAACCCTCCTTCCCTTCTTTCCTGAGCGTCCAATAATACTTTATTTGTTCCACATCCTCGCGTTGCTGTGGTTTTTTTTGTGTTTTCTTGTTTGGATTAACTTTATATATATCTAAGTAGGATTTCTTAACTTCTTTTCCTATTATAATAATACAACTATATAGTGACTATTACAGGTATTGCCATCAGTAACAATCAATTGGAAGCATTCAGGCTAGGTCACATGTCAGAGGGTAATTTCTGCTTTTCTTCATGCTGGCTCTGAGAAAGGGTGATGTATGCTATGCTTCCTCATTAGTCTAACCCGGAATTAAAAAATTAAGGCCTAATACTGTCATTTGATTTAGTTTCTATTTTCCTTGTGTTTAGTAAAAATACCTGAAAAGTAAACACATTATTAACAAATACTACATTCTAAGCAACATCCAATTAATATTTCATAATAATCACATCTGTCACAGAGAGCAATGCATAAAATTGTTAATAAATCCTAATTAATTATAGATAATGATACATGTTACAAGTGTTTCAAAGCAATTCTTGCGTTGAAAAATATAAAAGTATCTTACCGTGATCTTTAACAATATAAAATGATGTTAATGATAATAAATTTTTGCTTAAAATATAAATTCTCTAATCTGACTTTGAAAAAGACAAAAGAAAATTATCCTCTGATGATCTTTATTAAACAAGGATAAATTCAAATATATCGATGTCTTCCATGAAGTTCTAAGTAGACTTTTAGGATTCTTTAAAGTTTCTATTATTTATTCATTAAACATGCTTTACAGCAATATAACTACTTCAAAACTGAGTGTTTTGCACAAATGAACAGCATTATATAAATAAAAGCAATGCAATATGGATGAGCTCTGCATAATTATATGAAAATTATTTGTCATAAAATTATTGAAATATATGATATAAAAAGAGGACAAATGTGACCTTTGCTCGGAAATTATTAACAAATAATTAAAAAAATTAACTGTTGGACTCTGATCCATTTTTGTTTCCTGCAGCAAAACCTTATTAGCATTATTGTCAGTATAATCATAAATGTTTCTACTTAATTGTTTCTGTGTGATAATTATCATCCTCATACATATTTTTATGACTATGACCACCGTCATAATGATGATGCTGAAGATATGTACAATGATGATAATTATTATTACTGTTATTATCATCATTTGGTTAATACTCCTTTCAATTTAAGTTTATTGGTAACAGAGTATAAGAAAGCAGTACAGCAATTTTATCTCTGACACCATAAAAAACAAAAAAGAAGATTAATGAAGAGATAAAAATTCTTTGTTGTCAGGGGAAAAAATTACAATCTGTGAATAATGGCTTTGAAAATATGAAAAGCACCAAATAAATAAATAAATAAATAAATAAATAAAAACATGTTAAACATTCTAAAAAGCTTGATTAGTTACATTAAATATATTCTTTATTCTTTGAGTGCCAGAGTGTCTTCTGTGAGTTGTTCTTGTCTTTCAAATTCTGATGAACTGATAACATGATCACATTGATAATACTGAACGATAGGTACATGTAATTGTTACAGTTAATGGTAAATCAAAAGCTGAACAGCTTCTTTTTACATATCTATATTTTAAATCATCTTTATCAAAATACAACATATTTTATATATACTTTTCAGGTCAATTAATGTTTAAATCTCACAAAAATAATCATTATCAATTTCAGGTTTTCATGCTCCAATGACTTCTTATATAGCTTTTATCATTTACACTGGTCTATTTCATATTTTGTTTTATGCAACAAGCTAAAATGATTATTTTCATTCCAAAATATTACGATGCTAAACTAATCTTCAACTTAAAGTATTTCTGACTTATCTTATGCTACTTGTACATATCAGTGCTAAAAGAATAAACATTCAAAGGGAAATAAAAGAATTATATTTTTACACACATGAAATTTGGAAATAATATTGCCAAAATATCTATCATAAAGGAAATAAAATTAAAAATTTCAATGTCAAGTAATTATGTAATCGTAGTAGAGTTCAAAATTGAAGAAATTTATTTCATTGTGTTAAAAATGTCTCTAGTGATTTTAGAAAAAAACTATTTTGGTTAAAAACCATCTTGTAGTGGAAAGACCCACACAATTATTTATTTGTATATGTACATGTTTGTTAGAAATGAGCTTCTTGAACAATATAGTCTCAATATTATGTAATATTTAAAGGCATTCTAATTAAACAGAATACTATAAGTTTTATGGCACTAGAAAATGTGTTATTAGACTTAACAAAACTTATATATTATCTTTCTAAAAGTGGAGAGTTTGCATTTAATATATATATCTTGATAACTTTGGCTTAAAATACCAAGACTAAAATAAAACTATTTTCAAGGCTCATGAGTTTAACTGAAATTTATTTAATTGAATTGAAAAGAAAATTTATTCTCAGAAGGATTCTGAATGGAAATTTACAAAATTTAGAACAATCTGTTGCTTTTTAATATATTAATATAATAAAAGCAAGAAGCAGACAAATGACAACAAAGAAATGAATAAAAATTTTGGTCATGTGACTTACTATTTCTTTCAGTTTTGACACCTCACTTTTTACTAGAATTTATTTTATTGCATCTCAATAGTTGAAAAAGTTATTGTGTTCTTTGCAGAGTTTGAAATAACTCTGTCTTGTCAAAGTATCAGGTTTCAAAGACATTTTGTCATAGAGCTGTTGACAAAACTTTAATCCTTCTGATATTGTGGTTCAATTTCTGAAGCAGATGAGATAATTTCATGAGACAGAAATTTGATCTATTACAAATAACTCTTCCAAAATTCTAGAGCCTACTCCCCGCAGGTGACAAAAATGATACATACTGAATAATCTTCTGCAGAAAATACCATTGAAGACATCAGCATTGGATTAGAAATTTTTAGTAATCCTTGAGCTGAAAGTTCAGGACACCTTCCATTTGGTCATCCCATCACTTCTTTACTAATATAGCTTCAAATCTATATTTAATAGTAAAGTGAATACTTAAATATTTGATATAGGGAGCCAAGAATTTTAATTAATTAAGATTACAGCCTTAGCAATGAGAAAAATTCATTATCTTGTTGAGAAAATCAAATGAGACAACCCAGAATTTTAATTAATATAAATTAATTAAAAATTTAATGCAGTGAAGTGTGAGTCTGATCTTTAGTGGTACGTTGACAACAACAGACATGTGATTCACTTTCACAATTACACATCAGTAAAACATAGTCTAACCAATGCTTAGACAAAAAGTTTTAAACTATTTCAAATCTTAGACTGATGGGTAAAATATGTGTGCTTTACATACACGAATACTAATTCGTGAGATTAATTTACAAAGAAATGACCGCATAAAATTAATAAAGCCTCTTTGGGGTTTTCCCTTTGTCTCCTTTAACCTTGAACTTAGTAAATAGGGTTTGGAGTAAGTTTATAATCTTATTGAAATCAGTCCTTATCATTGTAAAGAAAGGACTAAGTATTTTTTGTCTCTTTATGTCTGTGTTAATGAGCTGAGATAATGGTATCAGTTTTCAAAGCTTCCCAGGACATTCTAACATATTTTTTTATTTGGATTTGGTGAGTAGAAAATAACAAGTATTCTTTTTCATAGATATGTACATATATTAAAAAGTACAAAGAAAAAGCTCAGCAAAATTCGTTATGAATATAAGAAAGGAAATATTTACATTTTTATCAATATATATTACTGATTTCAAACAGTTTAAAAATGATTGTCATGCTGTAGAAAGAGGGAAAATAAGAATATATGTGTTTTCCCTTCTCTTATAACATGATTAAATGATTGTAAAATTGATTAAAAAACAGGTAGCATATTTTGATAAAAATGTAAATATTTTTATTATCTTATTCACGATAAAGTTATCAAAGTACTTAGCAGTATCACAGGTGGGTTAATGGAAAAAATAGTCTTTGTGTGTGGCAAACGTGTAGGTACAATAAACACTAAAAATATGCAGACAATAGACTCCCTCAAATGCTTGGGGCATCATTATTAGAAGTAGTAGACAGCTTTTGTTACCTAAGAGACCAGGTTAGCCATGGTGAAGGAAGTTCTGAAAGTGTAGTTGCTAGAATAAGAATGGGCTGGGCAAAGTTCAGACAGCTTCTACCACTGTTGGTAATTAAGGTCTCTCCCTCAGAATGAAAGACAGATTGTATGATGCCTGTGTATGTACAACTTTGTTACATAGCAGTGAAATGTGGGCTTTGACTACAGAGGACTTGTGAAGGCTTGAAAGAAATGAAGCTAGCACGCTCTTTTAGATGGGTAATGTCACTGTGCAGGCACAACAGTGTAAATGATTTAAGAGAAAAACTGGGTATAAGAGGCATCAGATGTTGTGTGCAAGAGGGGAGACTGTGCTGGTTTGGTCATGTGATGCATATGGATGAGGACAGCTGTGTAAAGAAGTGCCAAGCTCTGAGGGTAGAGGGAACCAGTGGAAAGAGTAGACTCATGAAAATGTGGGGCGAAGTGGTGAGAAAGGATCTTCAGATGCTGAGGAAATGAAAAAGGACCAGGAATTATGGCAATTTTCTGTACTTTAAAAGGCGTGTCAGGTTAAGCAAAATCTTTGTCTTCCATTCATGTCCTTTGCAAAGTGCTGGTGTCACATAAAATGCACCCATGCTGGTGGCATGTGATAGAAGCACCTAGAAAACTCTATAAAGTGGTTGGCATTAGGAAGGGCATCCAACAGTAAAAACCATGTCACAACAGACAACTTGGAGTCTGGACAGCTCCTCAACTCCATGTCAAACCAGCCAACCCATGCCAGCATGGAACATGGACATAAAACGATGATGAATATGAATTTAAACAAATAAACTCTCTTAACCTATCCAATACATATATATATATATATAATATATATATATATATATATATATATATAGTAGAAATATGTTACGAAAGAAAATATAAAATACACATGGACGTGTAAGGGTAAAATATGAAAAATCAAAGAAAATGCACATTGCAAATAAAAAAAGGCTATTTATGACAGGTAACAACAAATATATACGTTTAGATTGACTGAGGTAGTAATACAAGTCATAAAAGTCATTATTATGAGATGATTATAAGATGATAATAAAGTAAGAGAACAAAACGGACCATGGTTTACGCGAAGCTATTCATCGTTTGAACAACACAGGGAGATTCAGCATGACACAGCTGCCCCTTTGAAGTACAGGTACAACAGAAACAGGAAGAAAGAGTAAGAGAAAGATGTGGTGAAAATGTACAGCAGGGCTTGCCACAACCCTCTGCCAGAGCTGCGTGGAGCTTTTAAGTGCTTTTGCTCAATAAACACCCACAATGCTTGGTCTGGGAATCGACACCAAAATCCAATGACGCAAGTCCGCTGCCCTAACTACTGGGCTATTTCGCCTCCATGATATATACATACATACTTATACACACGTACATATATATGCATGCAGACACAAACACAGACACACATGTAAATATGTATATTCAAGTAAATTCTTTAACCCATTTTAGCACTGAAGTTATGGCTGCTGATACTATAATTCTGTCTGATGTCCATTATAAATCTTAAGATATTATTTACATCTGTGATGAAATCTCTGTAGATTTAATAATATATATAATCTGCTTATTAGGTTCTTTATTATATGATATTATTGTTAATGAAATACATGTAAAATGATGTAACTAAGTATTTAATGAACAAACTCTCTATTTTTCTTTTTTACCATATGCATTCTATGATCTTTTTAACTTCGGAGACCTGCGAAAAGAATCTAAATACGAGGAATCTTGCATGATTCTCTTTAGTTTGGTTTTTTGATAAGTAAGGATGTGCATGATGTTCTAAATATCATTCATGCTATTTATATTTTAATTGTACTCTGTGTTTGTGTGTGAGAGAGAGAGAGAGAGAAAGAGAGAGATAGAGATGTTTTAGAATAAGGAAACCTCAAGCATAGATCTCTGCATTCGCACAAGTCAATTTTTGTCCATTTCTACAATTGCTTTGGTAGAGCTACAATGAGCAATACAGCTAAATTCATACATTTACACTGGCTCTCCCTTCAAATATTAGGGAAAAGAATATTTTACAATTCAGAGGACATTGTCCGTTCAACACACATTGGAAACAACTCTTCATTAAATGTTCATTTAATGTCTATCCATTCTAATATTTTTTCTAATCATTTACATTTCCCTCCTTTTTGTTAAATATCACCTTTTTGTATTGTTTTATTCTTTAGCCTCAAAACTAAAATTATTTCAGACATATTCTAATTTACTTGTCAGATTTATTCAAGAAAGAAAGAAAATAGGAAAGAAAAAAAAAATGATTTAATGAAAAGTTTTTCTCAGTTTGTTTAACACTCAATCCTCCATTCTCTTGTTTTTGATGAGCGATAGCTGTGATCTTTCTTGGTCACCATTTTAGTTACAACTATGCAGTGTCTGCTTGGCATTGTCCACCTCTATTGTTCTCTTGTCAGTTTAAAAGTATTTGTTTATGAAATGTATTTTGCAAAAATAAAAGGGAAAAAAACTACAGAAGTGAAGATACTTAATCATTTCTGACATAATCTCTCCAGGAAATACCTTCTGAAATAATTTACAGGAATCAAAGTCTACTAGCCCTGCCAATACATATTAGGTGAACAACTGTGACACTGTGATAACAATGGTAAATAATAATAGAGAAAAAAAATAAATGACAATGATGATAATGATGATGTTTCTTACTAAGTCAAATGATATGGAGATATAATAGATTACTTCTGTAATACAAGAGCCCTTCTGATCACTTTCCCCAGACTTCTTGTGTGCTCTGTCAAACAGTATTGTCACACAACCTGAAACTAAGCAATAGCAAATATTTTAAGTATTTCAGCTTGTCAAGGTTTCACTAAAATTCGCAGATCTATCCATTTACCCAACTTAAAAATGGTTGGATGCTGTTCTTGAAGGTTACTCCTAGTGTACTTAAAAAAGTCTATTATTCTGATTTCTGCGAACCCAAAGGAAGCTCGATTCTAAAGAAAGATTGTTTCATACTAATTTAAACTAACAGTAATGATTTAAATATGTTGATGGAAACTAATTATCCAACAGTCATTTACTGTAATTTATCAAACAACTGCACATTCAGAAATATAAGCTACTAAATGCAAACCTATCAAAAACATTAAGTGATTTATATCTTGCTAGCTTTAACCTTTAAAGCTGAGTGATCATAGTTTATCATAAGTAGGATTAAGTAGCTTAGAAACATCTTGCTAAATAGTGCAGTAACTTTAATGCTCATGTATATTCCACATTCTTGAATTTAGTCAGATTAACCAACGCTTTAATAGTTTGAACTTGTCTGCAGGTATTAAAATGTTAAGAGGCAAGTGTATTGAGAGTTAAAACTTTGAATATCAGATTTATTGCTGGTGACTGTTCTGCATTGCTGAGCAACAAAGCTTAAATAATTTTAGATTTCTGCATTTATTAAAATATTAAGATAATACATGACAGCTACTTATTCTGATTATATTCAAAGCAACCAATTTCTGATGAATTGGTAAAAAGCAATTGGATAGTGATAAAATAAAATTATTTGTAACCTCTAGCAAATTAAGGAACAGTAAAATTTAACATTAATTATCCTCATGTTAACTTAAGTTTAAGCACAAGTATATTTAAACTCCACAGGTATCTTTTACATAATAGCATAAACTTAAAATGATAATGTTTTGTAGCTGATTCACCTACATAGGTATTTTCTTGTGCTTAAATTTATACGATTAATATTGATTTCTAATGCTATATTGCATATTAATAGTGCTAACGATTAAGTGAGAAAAAGTAGCATCCTCAAATTTCAAAAGGTTTCAGATAAAAGTATGTAACTTTTCTATAAGAATAATATGTGGTCTCTGTTGAATTTAATATCAGAGATAGCAATCCAACAAATTTACCATGTTAGCATTGCTTCACCATTACTATTAGACACATACTTCTCCAAATCAATCAAATTTTATACTAACTCATGGATTTTTAGATGACATGGAGCTTGTGTACCTATGCACACATGTACACAGAACTTATAAATTTTTACAGATATTATAGGTGTGTATTACTAAACACAGAAATCCTCTTCGGTCATGAATGACTGTGGGATTACACCTAGAAAGATCCACTCTGAGGCACAAGTCTAGGCAGAGTTGTTTATGGGAGACCAGTGGTTGCCCATACATACCAGCCTCCTCTCTTGATGCCACTGATGTTGTCCAAGGTAAAAGCAAAGGCCAGTACAGCTTAGCACCAGTAGCAGCCATCCAAGAATTTGGACCTGGAGATCTCCATTTCCAGCGACTTCGAGGGCCACCTCCCAGTGGTGTCAGGCATCAATGAAGAGCCCTCCACTACAACAAGACGACCAAAGTTTTTTTTTTTATTCCAAGGTCTGGGGTCTCCCGCCCCTAAGCCTTAGACCATCACCTAATCACCCTTACCCATCTTGTTGCTTAACAACAACAACAAGCACCAGTAGCAATTCCTTTCTGCAGCTGAGTGAACTGGAGTAATGTGAATAAAGTGTCTTGCTCAAAAACACAATACATAGCCCAGTCCAGAAAGTGAACTCACTACCTCATGATTGTGAGCCTGATGCTGTAACCACTGAATCATACATTATAAGTGAGGCAATATTTGCTTCTGTTGAGTGTATTTTAATAAATTTTAAGAAATACATTTAAAAAAAATTTTACCAATTGGAGTATAATGAATCACAGTGGGAATATAGCAAAGAGTATTGAGGCAAGATAACTTGAGTTAATGACATTCTGTCTAACTATAATTTCAATGCTTAACATTTTCAACAAACATGCTGAAGATAGGTCAGGAAACAGAAAATGTTCAGGAAAATATGTTGTAAATATCCTTAAGCAATTTCAACCATGTTTGTGCTTGCAAAAGCAGTTTTATTTTATCATTTAATGAGTATTTCTCTAAGAATTAAAAAAAAGAAAAGAGAGAGAGAAAATGAAACCCAGCAATAACTCTTTTACTCTTTTTTTTTTTAACTCTTTTACTTGTTTCAGTCATTTGACTGCGGCCATGCTGGAGCACCGCCTTTTAGTCGAGCAAATCAACCTCAGGACTTATTTTTTGTAAGCCTAGTACTTATTCTATCAGTCTCTTATGCTGAACTGCTAAGTTACGGGGGACGTAAACACACCAGCGTCAGGGATGTTGGGGGGGGGGAGACAAACACAGACACACAAACATACACACACACACACACACACACACACATATATATATATATATATATACACACATATATTCAATGGGCTTCTTTCAGTTTCTGCCTACCAAATCCACTCACAAGGCTTTGGTCGGCCCAAGGCTATATAGTAGAAAACACTTGCCCAAGGTGCCATGCAGTGGGACTGAACCTGGAACCATGTGGTTGGTAAGCAAGCTACTTACCACACAGCCACTCCTGCACCTATAACTATACACATTTCTTAAGATAAAATTATGTCACAAGTATAGTTAAAAGGATAAAACAAAATTTTAAAATATAATTTAAGAAAGGCGGTGTTAGTATAGTCGTATTCACTTTATAATCCCAAGTTAAAGGCTGTAAGTTTACCCAAACCTTGTTAATAGAATTTGTTAGAGAGGAAACTACTCATAAGAAGGTCAACTCATCAAGTCTTTTGGTCACTTTTCATGTTTGCATGTGTTAGAGAGGTCATCAAGGTCAAGTCAATATTTAGAAATACTGTCATCCTAAAGGAATTAGCAGATTATGTCTCCTTCATACATTCCAAATTTTTGCATGGTTTCTTTGTCAGGATGCTCTTCTAAATGCAAAACATTTTACAAAATGTGCTTGATGCATGTTATTTTAGCACCAACACCTGAAAAGATGTTATGCTTGAAGAAGAGACTAAGGGCTCTTCTTGATCTGATATTTTCTCTACTCATTTGCCAACAACTCTTCAAATTACACTAGGTGCATGTTACCGTGGTACCATCATTAGTGAGGTTTTCATGTGCCCCAAAAACTAGAGAGCCTTCACTATTCTACAATGTCGCCTGTCTTTCAAATCAACATGTGCAAATGGGTGAATACAAGGAGGAAGGGAGAGAGAGAGAAAGAGAGGGAGAGGGAGAAAGAGGGAGAGAGAGAAAGAGAGGGAGAGGGAGAAAGAGGGAGAGAGAGAAAGAGGGAGAGAGAATAATGAATCAGGGGGAATGGGTAAGGGGAGCAAGAGTATGATGTGAGAGACAGAATGATTGAGTAAGAGGTGATAGAAAAGGAAGTAATGGTATAGTGACAGTCCTGGAGGAAAAATATAGACAAGAGAGCTTTGGCAGGAAGGTATGAACGGGTTGAATACATGATGGGAAAGAGGTAGAGTGATAAGGCATGCAAGGATTTGGACAGGTCCAATTCTACCCTTCATTGCAAAGACATAGTATAATGAGCAAGAGAGAGGGAAATATGAGAGATGAGGAGACGAATGGTAGATGAAGCAACAGATAGAAGTTTAATGGAAATGTTAAGTAAGATACCCAAACACGTACCCACACCCAGCTCCAAACTTACTTCACTCCCACCATTCCAATGGTCATTTCTCCAAGCTTGAATGAGTGGACAAGTCAACCATATATTGCCTGTCATTGTGACCCTTAGTAATTTCATTCATGAGGCTCAGTTTGTACACTGTAATACACATACACGTGCCTGTGTGTGTGTGCATGCATGCGTGTTTATTTGTGTTTATAACTTAAAAATTAATGTTTACTTATGTAGTGTCCCGTCCCTTTCAGTAAATTAGTGGTTTAGCAAATAAGAAATAGGTAACATAAGCACCAGACAGAAGCAAGTACTGGACGTGGGTTGATCAAGTTAAACAACTGAAGATGTTGTCCCATCACAACTATAGTCCAATGACTAAATCAAGTGAAAGACTAACAAAGAAAATAGAAGATAAATAGATCTTAAGCTGTCATAGCAAAACCCTTTGATATATTTTATGACTTTGTGAATTAATCCTAAAGACAAACTCTCAATGTGAAGGAGGTAACTAATTTAGAAGTAGGAAACATAATCGGATCAAAGATCAAAGTGACAAGACATTTATTAAACATTGATGGATGCAACATAACAAAATAGTAAATAATAATAATAATAATAATAATAATAAGCTCTTTAGTGATCACAAGGGACCAAAGATGTAGAGGGACAGTTCAAGGACATAAAATACAAAAGAATAAGAGGTTTGCTTAAGTAAAAAGGAAGACAACAACAGCTAACATTACAATATCAATAGGTAAAGGTTCCCTGAAGTACAAGATAACAAGAATCACCTAGGGCCACTCAAGGGTACCACAGATTCCGGATTGCACAACTACCAAGGTTAAGTACCCAATCCTAACAGTATTCCCTAGTCTTGAGGCACATACTAAAAGCAGGCCTACTCATTTCAGTCAATGTCCATTCAGTAAGGAAAAGACCCATTCACTCAAGCTAAAATTAATTCACTTAGCCCAGGCCTATTTGCAGGAGAATTAAATCCATGATGGTAATATTTCAGCACAGCAACTGCCCAGTAGTTTGAACTAGTAAAAGAGTAAGAAGAATGATGATGTTATATAAAGCTATAATTCCTTAGTTTATAGGTGAGAGCATATATTTCAATTCTAATGTTTTCTGCAAAGGCAATAAGTACTGAATAAAATAATTTCCAAACATTGATGGGCCTTATGTGTAAACTTGGTTCACTCGGAATTTATTATTTTTCTTAAAACACTAGTCTGACTGACAAAGTGATTGCATTATAAATGATGATGAGAGATGATGACAGCAAAAGTTATCATTTGACAACTGTATGTGTAAGGATTTTAGCAAAAATTAGAACTGTATATTTAAAACTAATTATAAAAAAGAAAGGACTAAAAATGGGAGAAATGAATAGAAAAATATATAGTAGCATAATGAAGAAATACTGACTAATAAAACTTATGAAGAGATGAAGAAATTAAAAAGCTGATAGAAAAGAGAGAAAGCTGAAGAGTTGAGAAAAAAAGAGATGATATAAAACAAAATGAGAGAGAAGACAGAAAGAAAATAACAAGACAGTGATAAAGGGAAAGTAAGAAAAAAGAAAGGATTATTTCAAAAATATATTGTAAAAGAGAGAAAGAGAGGAATAAACCAGGAGGTAAAAGATCAATATGGAAAACACAGAAACAAAAGGAAATGAAAGGACAGAGTGTGGAGTGTGGAAAAAATACGTTTAGTTTACACAAGTCAAATGAAATACTCAATTGAAAAAGTTGTTCTATGTCAGCATGAAATTTAGATGTTTGTTATCAAAAGAGTTCAGTTGTATAAGCTGACAAGATTGTTGTTTGGTGCCGCATTGAAATCCCTTTCATCTTTGATCTCTTAAACCAACAACATAAAGTAAGCAACACCACTGGATTGCAATACAACATCAAAGCAGCGACTGACTACATGTATGTATTTTCTAATTTGTAGCCCTCTTAGAAAAACAATGAAATCGAACAAAAAAAAAAAGTTTACACTAATACCACTGAAGTTGGCCGAAGTGGTATAGACGTTTAACTCTATATTTAAGTAAGTTACTTTGTTTTACAGGGATCAAGCCCTGATGGGTTAAATATAATCCTTTATTGTTATGGAGGTAATATATATATATATATATATATACATGATTACACACACGCTAACAAACATACAGAAAAACAGACACAAATAAATGTGGACAAAAATATGTAGAACTGACCCCAGTACATATTCTATGAGTCTCTTTTTACTAAAATGCTAAGGTACATAATGTAAACAAACATCAACTGTCAGGTAAACAGAGACAAACCCAACACAAACAGAGGCACACCACTGATTTTCCAGCAGTTCACTATCCGGCACCTTCTTTAATCTGGATAAATTACAAGAGGAAGCAATCACAAATAGTGCTTTACTCTTTTACTTGTTTCAGTCAATTGACTGCGGCCATGCTGGAGCACCGCCTTTAGTCGAGCAAATCGACCCCGGGACTTATTCTTTTGTAAGCCCAGTACTTATTCTATCGGTCTCTTTTGCCAAACCGCTAAGTGATAGGGACGTAAATACACCAGCATCGGTTGTCAAGCAATGCTAGGGGTACAAACACAGACACACAAACATACATGCACACACACACATATATATATATATATACATATATACGACGGGCTTCTTTCAGTTTCCGTCTACCAAATCCACTCACAAGGCTTTGGTCGGCCCAAGGCTATAGTAGAAGACACTTGCCCAAGGTGCCGCGCAGTGGGACTGAACCCGGAACCATGTGGTTGGTAAACAAGCTACTTACCACACAGCCACGCCTGCTGTGTATATCATATTTTTATATGCATTATTTCCACCATTAGCAAAATTTTGAGAGAGATTCTGCTAATTTAGCTTAAAGTTACCCTTAACTATGGCTACTATAGATAAAAGAAATGACAGCATCAGTGGTAGAGTCAAATATGCACAACTACCTGTATTTCATCTATCAAATTCATATTCAATACCCCGTATTTATTTAATTTCAGTTTCTACCAATTCGTGATACCTAAGCCACATGGGAAGTGTATAATTAGTAAGTTAGGTGTGTGTTGAATCATTATTACACAGCAATAGATCTTCCAGCAAATTGCTTAATCTGCCAAGGCTGTAGAATCAAGGATGCTATAAAATCATTTGTGTACCTACATGTACAATGCTTTTCCACATACTCTCTATCTACCAAAATTACTCACAAAACAGAGTTTAGCTCAGGTTGTAAAAGAATGCTCTTATCCAAAGAGTCATACTACACTAGAACAAAACCAGTAATGATGTGAGGTGAATTTCTAAACAATGTAGATATGTGTAAAAACACATACACACGTACATATATATATATATGCATACCCTCCTTCTTCCATTTTCCTGAGCGCCTAATAATAATAATACTGTAATTGTTCCACGTGTTGTTGTTTTTTCTGTTTTCCCTGTTTGGATTAACCTTATATATATATATATATATATATATATATATATATATATATATATATATATATATATGAGTGTGTGTGTATCATCATCATCATCATCATCATCGTTTAACGTCCGTTCTCCATGCTAGCATGGGTTGGACGGTTCGACCGGGGATCTGGGAAGCCAGAAGGCTGCACCAGGCTCCAGTCTTATCTGGCAGTGTTTCTACACCTGGATGCCCTACCTAACGCCAACCACTCCGTGAGTGTAGTGGGTGCTTTTTACGTGCCACCTGCACAGGTGCCAGGCGAGGCTGGCAACGGCCACGGTCGGATTGGTGTATGTTATGTGCCACCGGCACGGAAGCCAGACGAGGCGGTGCTGGCATCGGCCACGTTCGGATGGTGCTTTTTACGTATCACCAGACCAGGGATCCTGGCTGGTTCAATTCGATTTCGATTTCGCTTGCCCCAACATGTCTTCGCAAGCATATATATATATATATATATACATACACACACGCATGCATACATGCATATGTATTACATACACACATATATAAACACACACACACATATATATATATTCATATAACTATGTGTGTAGTGAAGCACTAAATAAAATCTTACAGACACTAGTTAATTATAGATAACCTTAAACATCAGCATACAAAGCAATACAACAATATAAAAACAAATTCACCCACAGTGACATTCATTAAAAACACACAGATCATACATATTCCTTTCTACTCTAGGCACAAGGCCTGAAATTTAGTGGGAGGAGTCGATTAAATCAACCCTAGTATGCAGCTGGTACTTAATTTATCGACCCCGAAAGGATGAAAGGCAACGTCAACCTCAGTGGAATTTGAACTCAGAATGTAAAGACATGAAATACTGCTAAGCATTTTTCCTGGTGTGCTAATGTTTCTGCCAGCTCACCACCTTTGCAGACCATACATATTGTAAAAACCAGATTCATTCTGGTTATAAAATATATCAATAGATCATTAAAAAATCTCGTAAGACAAAACAGCCTGTACACCCCACTAACAAGCAGCTTATAGTTAGAATATTATAGCAATAATACCAGAATGAAAAATATCATTATTAACATAGAACCACAAACTAATAAATCATAGACTGCTCTTCAGAGAAACCAATGTAATATATAAATCATCAGCTTCTTAGTCTAGAATTAGTTGCACATAATGTTGGACTGCTTGTTAATCTTAGTAAAACCAAGTTCATTGCTCACAATCAACAAAGATCCATCACTGACATCAGCAGAGATCCAATCAATCAAGTTCTGGGATAGCCATAACTGAAAAGCATGTAAAAATTCAGACAGCTAAAGTATGGTTTGGCCCTAAACAAACTGGATATTGTTTAGAAATCAACCCTGTCAGATACTTTTAAGAGGAATCTTTTATGCAACAGTATAGTCAGTCCTGTTATATAGAGCAACAGCATGGATGTTATTAAAATACTGGAATCCAAGATATATGGAGCTTACACCCTAATGTTAAGAGCAGCTTGGAGAACACATCCCACCAAGAAACAGCTGTATGGAAACCTCTTGTCTGTTTCCACCATCATAAGGGAAAGGCACTTGTGCTTTGTGGGACATTGCTGGCAGGCTAAACAAGAGCTAGAAAGTGAGCTGCTGCTATGGATACCAAAACATGGGTGTACTTGAGCAGGTTGTCTGAACACAACATTTGTAGATCAGCTCACCAGAGACTGAATGTCTCCCTGAACACCTCCCATAACTAATGCAGAACCAAAATAGATGATATGTGCAGGTTAAAATGTTCAAACAAGCTCGACCAGATGATGCTATATATATATATATATATATATGTGTGTACATTCAGGTGAAGTTTATTAGCACAATGTCCCTATAAGGACTAACAATAATCAGCCATATTATATATGTATATACTTTGATATCCCATTAACTCAAATAATGCCATATAAATTTGCACACCTGTAGAAATATACCTTTTACCATATATTTTCCCTCACATTTACGATATGCTGATTTTAATCTGCAGGTTAATATAAGGGCCATAAAATCTTTTTTCAGTTATTCTTTATAAACAGAAGGAACTTAATGCAAAAGCATCTAATGCTGGTTCTTTTGTCTTAGGCCTTCATAAATTGCTCAATGATCCCAAGTTTTATGCACAATGGTGGAAGTAATATGTCATTTGTATACATCAAATAGATCAAGTGTGTTGCTATTAGTTTTTCTACTGCAACATTGAAAGCATATCAGTCCATTCTAGCACACAGTTTAAATTTATCTCAACTTTCCAACTAATAACAGTAACAAGGTAAATCAGTGTAATCTCTGCTTCAACAAATCTCCATAAATTATCTAGTAATGTTCGTCATATGTGATCTATGTTAATATTGATTTCATTGGACCATAACTTTTCATTATATCAGTTTAATAAGCAGTAGGAACTGAAGCAGATTATATCCATTGCATATTAAAAATTCGCCGGTGTATATAACCTTAATGGTCTTTGAACTGTCAGAAACAAAAAAAAAAAAAACAAACTCCATTTATTTGATAACAGATCATAAAAAGAGTCATGATTTGCTTTTAAAAACTCTAACAAATATTTTTACTATTTCTGTAAACACAAAACTCTTTCTAGCTAAGATGTCATTAACTTGGAAGAATTTATTGAAAAACTGATATCTATTACAAAATTACTCAGTTCAGTCTGAATAAATAAATTTCATTTAAGGTGTAGGTGACACATAAAACGCACCATTTGGGCGTGGCCATTGCCAGTTCCACCAAACTGGCCCTTTGCGAGCCAAATATCAATTTTTCTATAGTTATTATTTCAACCTCATGTCACATAACATTTTAATGGGTTCATTTCAATCATCTTCAGATAACTTATTCATACAATCATAGAATCTATATTTAAGGTAGAGATAGACAGAGCCTCAACTTATGCAATTATTATGCAACAAGCTAGAGATTCTCCTTGCAGTTACTCAACCTGCAAGAAATAACAGCTAAACATCCTGAAATTATCTCCATTTTGATTTAAAAGAGGAATAAGACATTAGATGATGTAGTTGCCAATGTATTACAGTTGGAAAAAATATACCAAACAACCAAACCTAGTCATGATATTTAAGTAAATTAAATTAGTAAATTACTTAGAATGTGTCTGAATTCATAGACTAATATTGAATATATGTAAGAAGAGGTCATATGAATATAATCCTAGAAAGAACATCATCATCATCGTTTAGCATCTGTTTTCTGTGCTAGCACGGGTTAAGATCACAATAAAAGTCACAAAACTGAAATCATGTATTTTTGAGATGGCCAAAAGAAGCAGTTTCAGCAAAGAAAGAACAAGTAAAATATTTAGGACAGAGGGTGTGGTTGGAATATAACTAGATAGGTTTACAAGGATTGAATAAAATAAACATTATTCATACTTTCCTACAGACGGAAGTTAGAGAAAGATTCTTGAATTCACTAATTTCAGAGGAGACATGCCCTAAATTAAAACAACAAACATAAAACCGATTGACATCAGTTGCTTGATGAGGTTGACACCTCTCACTTGTAAGTTTAATTTCATCATCTTCTTCCCCGCCACCTCAAAATTTTTTTATTTTTCACAAAAACTTGTGTTTACATTTGCTATGTATTTCTGAGAATCTTGTAAGATCAAACTAAAATATGAAAAAGACAATGCTACTTTTTGCTGTTGTTAAACAAGCATATATTCATGAACAATAACTCACTGGGAACTCTAAGCCTCAGTCCATGTGTTTGCTTTTTTTTTTTTTTTGTTTTGCTTTTTTTTTTTAGAAAGAGCATTCTGCTTCTGTATTCTATTAGCTGATACAATTTTGACTGCATACTATAGATTTTCCTAAATGTGGATGGTTGAATACAAAATATTCTTTTATAACACGAGCCTCTTGAAATAAAACAAGGATCACATTTATCCATGTATTTTAGACTGCAACAGTACCATAGCGCTGATATTCTGTAACTTGTATACGTTCTTAAAAGTTCTGTTATCATTCACCTCCTGCCATATAAGTACTTGATGATGTGTTATCTTTTAAGTTTCAGTTTCAACAGCTAGTTTGGGGGAGATTCAAGACAAATAATAAGTGAGACAGTTATCAAAAATATCTAAAGGCACCTCATGAGGTTTGAAGCTTAAGAGTTAAAGTGTTCTCTTTTAATTTTTCTTCTTCGTTATACAACTTGTCTGCAATTTTATGTAGTTCTATATGCTTTTTATAAAACTCTGCTACAGATGTTAGAGATTTTTTTATGACTGCATGATCTTACGCAGGATAACATTTGATATTTTAATACATTCCTTGTGAGCTTACAATTCTTACCGAATAGGAATTTTTTTTCCTTGATAAACCTTGTCTTGTATTTTTGGCTTAAAAGTCATTGTTCAGGCATCTGCCAATATCTGTTTTCAAGCTAACTGTTGTAAAGTCATTATCATCTGCTGATGTTATTTGGGTAAATAGAATAGTGTCATCAGCATAATGACACAACTCAATTTCAAAAGTTAAAAATCATTAACAGAAAAGGTGAACAAATTAAGTGTTAAACCTTAAGTGACTAGAAGTACATTGAATATATTTTGAAGCACACTTTATATAAGGAAATGGATATTAAATTGGTTCATAGAGCATGAATTGATGCTGTCATTTTAAACTATATTATTGTATGACTATCTCACAAGGAGAGATAATAGTAATCACATACACAGCAATATACATTAAACTAAAGGTAGTTGATTAAAATGAAATGAATAGATGTGATAGTCGCTAATTCATGCTATCTCAAAATCTTAAAATGCAAAGGAAATTGCAAATGACTATAATTTTGAGGAATGCGATAAAATGAAAAGTGACTGAAAACTCTATGTTAGTAGCATGGTAGCAAAACATATGCAGTATCTTAAATAAAGATTTAAAAACTTATGATATCATTTCGGAAGAACTATAAAATTTGAAATATCTAAGAGCAAGTGTTTTTCCATAAACCATAATGCATGTTAATATTTTAATTAAAAAAATAACATAGGCACAGGAGTGGCTGTGTGGTAAGTAGCTTGCTAACCAAGCACATGGTTCCGGGTTCAGTCCCACTGCGTGGCATCTTGGGCAAGTGTTTTCTGCTATAGCCCCGGGCCGACCAATGCCTTGTGGGTGGATTTGGTAGACAGAAACTGAAAGAAGCCTGTCGTATATATGTATATATATATATATATAAGTGTGTGTGTATATGTTTGTGTGTCTGTGTTTGTCCCCCTAGCATTGCTTGACAACCGATGCTGGTGTGTTTACGTCCCCGTCATTTAGAGGTTCGGCAAAAGAGACCGATAGAATAAGTACTGGGCTTACAAAGAATAAGTCGCGGGGTCGATTTTCTCGACTAAAGGCGGTGCTCCAGCATGGCCGCATTGACTGAAACAAGTAAAAGAGTAAAAAGAGTAAGAGATACAATCTAATCAATTTACAATGGAGATAAATTCTATCTTTTATCCACCTAACTTTAACTGAGTTTTCCTTGTATTTAGGCAAACTGTAAATTAGTTGCCAGTTCCATTTTATGTTAAAGTAATTGGTTCCAGGAAAGGTAGACAGTTATAAAAACATCTGCCTCAAGAACAAAAATGCTTAAATTTGTGCACAACAAATGAAATACCCATACAGAAAAGCAGACATGAACATCGTTTAAGCTTCACTTATATGTCATAAAAGGATATTTTCAATAGTTTTAGCATCTATAAGAATATTAAAAATCTATATATCATGTTTATCATATGCTAATAAACTAGACTGCTGCAGAGAAAGGGAAAATACATAGAAAGGAAAGAAAGAGGGAGAGGAAAGAAAGAAAATGAGTAATCTCTTAAATAAAGAACAGTGATTGAAATGACCAAAATGTGTCCATTAATCACAGGTTACTTACATCTCCTGTCACTAAAGATTCACATTCAATAACGCAAAGACACACACACACACACAAGCATACCCCTTCCAACATGCACACATAAAATGTGTGAAAGTTAAAGGGCTAATATATTGTCAGAGAATGGTAATTGATGTGTCTTGAAAGAGTGGGCAACAGCTGGAATATTATTTAAAGACTAAGATAATTATGTAAAATCTATGGAGAGTTGCTTTGAACATCAATTGATGATGCAATCAAGCATTTGGAAATTTTGTGCAATATTTGGAAATTATGAGATAGAATGAAACATTTGGAAATTATAAGATAGAATGAAATATTCAGAAATCTTGGTAATTCTATAAATGTAATTGTTTCAAATATTTACTTAATAATGATGAATTTTAAATCCTATTGAATTCAAATTAATCACGACTGCAATGATATATTCCAAGATTATTTGTTATAAGTATCCTAACATTGACACAATCAGAAATATTGCCAATTATATCTACTGCCATGATAAACACCCAGTGAAGGAAATTTTATGCGACTAACCAGCATGCTAGAAATAGCAGCCAAATCTGTTTCAAATCACACCCACCATCTTAAAAATTAGAAAGACAAGTTAAATAAACATAAGATGGTGACAGCTGGAATGCCTTTGACCATAGGTTTACTTGGTCAGAGAAGGCTTGCATTCAGACAGCTATGACTGCTGGAATATCACTGACCATTTTACCATCAATCTCATCTTTTCCTCACAGAGCAGCTGTTATAAGTCAAATTCAAGCAAAATGTCATCCAACTGATTGGCATATTTTCATTCACCAACAATTTACAGTCACCAGACATCTCTACTTCCCCATTTTCTTTATTCTACCACTCACCCCTTTAAGCTCACAATTTGTGTACATGCATCCCAGTCAACCTTATTTACTTGGATTGACTTTTCTGTACAAATTGCCCTACAAACTCTTCCAAGAGCTACAACTTACTGATAATATTTGCCTACCTGTGCTTTTCTTGAAATCCTCATTTGTAAATGTTTCTATTGAACATTAACTGAGTCGACAGGAATAAAAGTAGTCCTAGTCTCTTAAGACTGTCCTTATTCCTTAGATTCATCAACACAATATGCCTTATCATTTAAATCACTCACAAATACATACATTTAGTGCAGTCTTTATGAATATTATTATCTCAATTGTTACTACCGTACCTCCACTATAGACACAATGATCTACTCATTAATACAATTATATGTTCCTACTCTGCTATTTTATGCATTGTGTTAAAGAAAGTAACACAAAAACAACAACAAAAATAAATGATAGCTATGGTAGTGGTGGTGGTGGAGATGGCAATGGTGGTGTTGGTATTGAGAACATTGAATGCAGAGAGTAGTAGAATATATATTTAGAGAAAGAGATTATAATAGTAAATGATGGTGAAGATGCTTTATACTGAAACTGCATGTAGAGAGAAAAAGAGAGAGAGAAGGAAAGATAGCATGGAGTCATAATAGGAAAAGAAGTTTCTGTGTGTGTGTGAGAGAGAAAGAGAGAGGAAGGGAAAGACTGAGGATTCAAAAAGTGAGAGGCTGAGGTAGAGAGGAAGACAGAGAATTCTAAGGTGTGAGAGGGTAAAGCAAGAATGGGAGTTGAAGTAAATATGCAACAGGCAGTGCAGAAGGAAATATGCAAAAGGCAGAGCAGAAAGTGATATGGAGATGGGGGAGAAGTAAAAAAAAATAGGAAAATGTAGCAAAGTTTCCAATATCACTGTATCTTTAGTTATAAGATTCTCTCACTGAATTTGTTCAAAATATTTTTGAAGTAGTATATAAAATAACAGTATGATTAGTTTGAAAGTATTAATTCACTACACAAATGCAATGCAATGATTACCAAAATCTGTCTACGTAATGTATGTACACTTTATATATGTTGGTATGTGTGTATGCGTTTCGATACATCTGTATGCACATGCATACACGTAAGTATATATTTCATGGGTTTCCATAAACTTTCAACATAACCATGGAATTTCCATGGGTACTCTGGCAACTATTATTACAAGTTTTGTTTCAATGATTATCAGCATAGTCATCAAAACAGCTATTAGTAGTACAAATGCTGTTATGTCACTATTATTATATGCATGTACAAACATACACATGTGTACACACATGCAGACATATATATACACACACAATAAAAATTGAGTGCTTACTAATAATAAAACATGCATAATGAATAGTAAAGATGTGGTGGCAGTATATTAAAAATAAAACAAGAAGGAATATACAAAAGATAATAAAATATTGCACTTCAGGAAGTATTTTTCATTATAAATATAGTTTCATGATAATAATAATAATAATATAATAATAATAATAATAATAATAACAATAATAACAATAATAATAATAACAATAATAATAATAATAATAATAATAATAATAATAATAGATATTATTAACACAACAATAGATATGAAAAAACAAAAACAAAATCAAGAGTCATATCAAGAGTACTATACAATCAATGACTGCATACATAGAGATTTTTCACAAAACTGTACGCACACTTTCGCTCTCACACATACACAAAAACATGCAAACCTGACACAGATACATACACCAGGCCTTTTGAAAGAGAAACAAGGCAAATATGAAAGCTATTATCACTATAATAACAACACTAAACACAACAATAATTATATGTACAAGCAGGGCAACGTACAATGTGCACCACCTCCTTCTCATTCTGTTACATAATTAGGAAACATTATGACCCAATATTGATGAAACAGTCATAAAATGAAACAAAAAGAAATATTTTACTTCCACTAATAACTATCATAGCTGTCAACTTCTGAATTAAATTATATTGCTCTGATATGAGGGAGTGTATTTTTACTTGCATTTCATTTTGCACACAAATAATCGTTTTGGGATGCTTGTTTTTGCTTCTTTTTCTTCCTTTCCTTTTTTTTTTTTTGGATAGGTTGTGGCATACCCAACATATGACACCTATTGATAAGAAGCAAGCTTCATACTTGTTATCTAAGTAACCAAGAAAAATATCTTAAAGAATAAAGATATCAATCTTTTGGTAATAATTTACAATATATACAAAATTTAGTCTTCCAACCTTCATTAGCAAAGATTCAACTGAGCAAACAAAAGTGATAAAAACAGTGGCAATGTAATGATATATTTGTGGATGCAGGTCATCAATCTTCCTTCAGTAACTAGCTGTTTTTACCTTAGGGAAATAACAGAAAAGCCAACAAAGGAGCATTTGACTTGCTAGAACTAGTCATCAAATCTCCTCAAATTACAACCTACTGTATTTAAAAGGAAAGGGACAACAGAATATGATTATCCAAATAGACTGTGCCTATCTAAAAATGACTGAGTGATTTTGGCTGGCATGCCAAAGCTCTTAAGTCTACTTAATCCTGACTGAGCTGGGGTTAAACAATAAAGCATCATTCGAGTGTGATCGTTGCCAGCATCACCTTACTGACACATGTGCCAGTGGCACGTGAAAAACAACATTCGAGCATGATCGTTGCCAGACTGGCTCCCATGCAGGTAGCACGTAAAAAAACACCTTTTGAGCATGGTAGTTGCCAGAACTGCCTGACTGGCCCTCGTGCTGGTGGCACATAAAAGCACCTGCTACACTCTCAGTGTGGTTGGCATTAGGAAGAACATCCAGCTGTAGAAATTGGTACTTTATTTTAACAACCCCAAAAGGATGAAGGGAAAAATTGACTACGGTGAGATTTGAACTTAAAATTTCAAAGAGCCAGAACAAATGCCACAAGGCATTTCTTTCAGTGCACTAACAATTCTGCCAACTCACTGCGACACCAACAACTTTTTGATACAGCAAAATACTAAGATTACTTAAAAAATAATGGAAAAACATGCAAATACATATATAACACAAGTAATTTTTAAAGCAAAATTGTCATTCTTATCTCGTTATCAACATTGTCATTTTAACAGCCACTTTTCCATGCTTTCAAGGTGTGATGGGGGAGGATTTTCTATAGCCTGATATCCCTCTTGTTTTCAACACTCACCGGTTTCCAATTAAGTTAATCTCATGTTATACCAGACATGCTTTCATGTAAGTTTTGAAATGAAGGACACCGCTTGTATGACGGTAACATTCAGCTACAACAATTACATGAAGTCTAGGCAAGGAAACAGAAACATACACACACAGATACATACATACATGAATGTATATGTACATGCATACATACATACATACATGCATACATATTGAGTCATTCCATAAATAATGTGATTTGTTTCAATTGCGTGTACTAAAAGTTGGAGGAGGATGGGATAAACTACCTGCATCAACTTGCTAATAAAAGCAGGTAGTAATTTTACCTTGTCCTTATTCTTAGTGCAGTTCGATTTTAACAGCTATGTTTCAAAGCAATAATGGAAGTGGCAAAGGAGCCTATTCAGCAGATTTTGCTTTCAGAGTTCAATAAAGGAAACAATGCAACAGAAAGTGCGAGGAATATTGATGCCGTATATGGAGATCGGACAATAAGTGTAAGCCAGTGTCAACAGTGTTTCCAGAAATTCCAAACTACATCCTAGAAGATGGGCTTTGTTCGGGAAAACCTGTAGAGCTTGACAAGGATGTAGGTAACCTTCAAAGGAGAAACACAGGTGCTCAAGGCTAAAGAAGGTCTTCACTCACATAAGGTGTTGTTATTTGTTTGGTGGGATACAAACGGTTTAGTCCACTTTTGACTTTTAAACCCAAACCAAACAATAACAAAGGATATCTACTGCAAATAGATTGAGTGGCTTAAGTCAGCGCAAGAAGAAAAATGATCATCTTTGGTTTCAAGACGAAAGGTGTTCTTTCATCAGGATAATGCTCAGCCACATACAGCATGGATGACATTAGGTCAGAACAGTACTGGAGAAGTATTTTTTGTCACAGACAAGTGAATTTTGGAAGAGGGACCTTGCAAGTCTACTAGATAGATGTAAGAGCATTGTAGAAAATGAAGGAGAGTGTATTTCAGATTAAAAAAGAACTTTGTTTATCTTAATTTTGAAAAATAAAAGTGGTATAGAAAAATCACATTATATATGGATGACCTTATATATATATATAATATATATATATATATATATGTATCTTTCTAGTATAACACAAGGCTTGAAATTTGGGGGGAGGGGTAAGTCAATTACATCGACCCCAATGTTCAATTGGCATCAGTTTCATCAATCCCAATAGGATGAAAGCCAAAATTGACCTCAGTGGAATCTGAACTCAGAAAATAAAGACAGACAAAATGTACTAAGTATTTTACCTGACATGCCAACAATTATGCCAGCTTCCCACCCTATATATAATACACACACACCTTTCAGTTTCCATTTACCATATCCACTCAGAAGGCTTAGCAATAAAATTTCATCAGACAAAATGGGAACAGGTTGCTTAATTTGGTTGAAATAACAACCAAATTTCCCTCACATTACACACTATTGCCTCATAAAAAACAGATAGACACATTTGATGATAGAGCCCAAACTGCAGAACATTTGGAAACAAAGATATGTGCATGTGTGTGTGACACTATGAATTTGAGAAAAGTCTTGCATATTTTCACTCTTCTAACTTATGAATTATGTTTGTAATGTGCATGTTAGCTTAGTTTATTTTGTTTTCCGAAAGTCTTAGCTTTTCCTGATTGTCATTTCCAAACAATTCCAAGTGCACCAATTATTACTGGTATAAATGTCAATTTATAATATGATTATAGAAACTGAAGGTTTCAAAGCAGTTGTCCATAGTTATTCTCTTTCTCTATGAAAATAAAAGAGATGTTCAATTCAGCAAAGCAACTGAACTCTATGATGGTACCAAATGACACTGGTCTGTTATATTTACACTCGGCAACAGTTTTGATGGGAAAGTTCCAGCAATATCCTTTTCACTGATGTGTGTGTATGTGTATGTGTGCATGTATGTATTGAATAGCAAGGGAATTCATTTTATTTTCCCAAGGACAGTCCTTTTTCTGATGGCATTGTATATTATTTTAGCAAGTTGCCTTGGGTTGTTGTACCTTCATAACATTTCTGGGTGGCTGCTGATCATATGTGTGAAGTCATTCACAGAAATGTGATATGTTTGACATTTCCACTAGCACCTTGGGCTTCCAAGGACTCCACTGTCTATTATTGTGTCTCGGCTATTTTGTAGCAATCTCTTGCTAATGGACAGCAAATGCATAAACTTTGAAGTGTGATGTAATACAGTTATGAGTTCATCAAAGGCCATACTTCATCATCAAGTCTTCAGGAAACATACCGATGAATCATCTCCTTGTGGTAGGCTGAGTATTTCATATCAAGACCTTCTTTGTATATATGTATCTGTATGCATGTATATTTGAATTGAGAGAGTGTGTGTGTGTGCACCTGTACATATATGTTCATGTGTACATGTACATATGCATGCAAATATATAAATATACATTGATATCTACGCACACATTATAGGAGAATCACATAGTAAATAACAATTCTTAAGACTACTTAATTTGATTGATTAGGGAAGAGTGAGTATTTTGTTTGTGCATTTGTTTTTTACAGATGTGCTTCCAATAAAGATATTTTGTTTTGCTTTGTAATCAAACTATTTAAAGAAGTTACGAAACTTAACATTTGGAAATAAGTAAATAATGAAGAAAATGAAATGAAATATTGTATTTAGAATGAAAAATGATCGAAGCTGTTGAAGAATAACATATTGAATAAGATAATGGAGGAACAGGAAGAAAGGCTATGGCAGGGGGTAATGTGATAAATTAAGCTAATGAATCAGAAGATTTTAATCCAAAGCACTTTCTCCGGTTTTTTCTCCCCTCTAGTTTGACTTTTTTTTTCTCCTGCTTCGTTAGTGATTTTCAGTTCATGTCTCATGGTATGCATTTATCTATTATTTTAAAATTTATTTTAAGTCCTTTTCTTTGTGTGTGTGTATGTGCAACAAATATAAAAATAAAAGTAGATTAATTGTGGAAGATTTGTTTGCCTTTATTGAATTTGTTTCTATATTTTTCTCAATTTATTTTTATCCATTATTTTATAATACCTTTCTCTTAAATTTTCTTTTTCTATTTCTTAAAAAAAATTTTTTTCCCCTGCTACAAGACAACATTTCCTTTCAATAAACACATTTCAAAAGAAAAAGAAAGAATATTTATAAGAGAGGAAGGAAGGAAAAAATAACAACACAATAACAAGAAAGTAAGGAAGTAAAACAAAAAAAGAAAAAAGAACAATGTAAAAAATAGAGATAAATCTGCAAAATGCAATAGGAAAACATTAAATAAATTTACTATCATAAAATGTAAAATATTTTTCAGATCTATGTTTCAAATATAATGAAATTATAGAGTATTAAATTCCTTTTCTTTCTAAATAATGATACATTTTCATACGATCCAATTGATTACACTGCCTCCCGTATAAACCCGACAAGATATTTATTGTTACTTTCAGAAGATTTGCAAGTGTATTATCAATTTCAAAGAAATGCAATTGTCTTCATTATTCCATTTTCACCAAACTAGCAATATTAACAATACAAATAAAAAAAAAGGAAAGAAAAGAAAGAAAACAGAAAATTTGGGTGGAAGAAAATGAAGAAGAATAAAATAACAAAAGTGTAAAAATAAAAAAAATTAAAAAATAAGATAAGATTCCTTGAGAGATGATATAAATATTTCATTGAATGACTTGTTTTTTTTGTTTTTTTCTTTTACCTTCTTCTTAGTCATCTTCACTTCAGTTAAAAGAAGATTTTTACCCACCGCATGATTATGCAGAATTTAAAAAAAGAAAGAAATACAGTAACCAAGAATATTTGTTCATGTTGGAAATAGTTTTCAGATATCATTTTGTGTGTCTTTGGTTAAAAAGAAACCAAACACAACTGAAATATAAAACTAAGATATAAAGAGAAGAATGTATGATTTTTCAAAATAAAATCAGTATCTGTGTGTGAGCATAATACATGTGTGCATGACTGTATGTAGGTGTGTGTCAGTTTATTATTGTTGTTGTTGTTTGCATTGAGCAAATGTATCTTGTACAGTACAGGAAGACTGAATTTTACTGCACTTTACTTACTGGTTCCTCTTCATCTCCCAAAGCAATGGGGTTTGGGATATTTTGAGGGTCCCTAATATCTATGCATGCATCCCATTACATTGGCTGGAAAATCTACCCAGAAATTTAGTAGTAATCAATATACTCTTTTTCTTACTCTTTTACTTGTTTCAGTCATTTGACTGCGGCCATGCTGGAGCACCGCCTTTAATCGAACAACTCGACCCCGGGACTTATTCTATTGTAAGCCCAGTACTTATTCTATCGGTCTCTTTTGCCGAACCGCTAAGTGACGGGGACATAAACACACCAGCATCGGTTGTCAAGCAATGCTAGGGGGACAAACACAGACACACAAACACACACACGCATATATATATATATATATATACATATATACGACAGGCTTCTTTCAGTTTCCGTCTACCAAATCCACTCACAAGGCATTGGTCGGCCCGAGGCTACAGTAGAAGTCACTTGCCTAAGGTGCCACGCAGTGGGACTGAACCCGGAACCACGTGGTTGGTAAACAAGCTACTTACCACACAGCCACTCCTGCGCCTATATGTCGGTGACATTTTTCAAAATTTTGTAGATTTAAAAAGACAAAGAAAGAGAAAAGTGAAGGACACTGAACAAATAAATAAAAACAGAAAAGTTATAAATAAAAATAAATAAGAGAAGTGCTAGACATGACTTAACCAGCCTATCACATATGATGGAATGAGCTTGCACGCTGAGACAACCTGCCTTTTTCTGCACTTGATGAATCTCTCCAGTATTTTGATGTGCGGATATAGCAGGGATGTGATGACAGCACTATAGATGCAAAGCTTATGGGACAGTGTTAAACCTCTGTATGATCGGAATAATTTCTTCAGTCTCAAATGGAAATAGTGCTATATTAATCCTCAAATTCATTGTAGTATCTAAGGATCCATTCTATTTCTACTAAATACATGAAAGAATGCATTACAGAAAATCTGGTTCCTTACACAAGTTTATTTGTTTCCACATAGGTCCCTCCTGGAGAAAGTGTAAATATCACCTTACTCTTCATCAGGTTTATTGTAAGTCCACAAACAGTAGAAACTTTATATGATTTTGTCTCTCATGTATGTGTGTATGTGCACATGTGCAGGTGTGCCTACATCCACTCAGATACAGATTTTTGAAGATCACAAGAGGGTGAACTTTAAGGAAGGAAGGTACTAATAGATAGACACAGAAAATATTTTTTAATCTATAAAACAAGCGAAGTCTAAAAAGTAAGTAAACACGAGTGAAAAAACAGAATGGAGAATGATGCAGCCAATGTTAAGAACATGTTTACAGTAAGTGGAGAAAAAAACATAGAATAAAGATTTTCTTCAGTAAGGTAGACAGGCAGTCAGATGACTATCTTGATTTTCAATAGAACAATGCAAATAACATTTTTTAATTAATTAAATCAAAGTTAGGAACATATCTTGTTCATCAAGGTCAATCCTGCATGCAGACACCAATATGTATTTAGATAAAGACATACCACATAAACAGCTGTAATGATACGTATTTGTAATTTAGAAAATTAATGCCAGCAGTTAAAAGTAAGTCTTGATGTCTGGAAAGTATTGTATCAACAACTAACAAGAAGAAGTCATGAAACAGACATGAAATATATATACATCTCACAATTCCGCTGTGGTGTCACTAGAGGTTAACATTCACAGAAACAGATAATATGTTGCAGAACAATGTAAAAACAGCTGTATTCCTGCTGCAACAAAATCAATAAATTTGATCTCACCAATTAATCATTCTTATATAATTAATATTGTCAATGACATCATTAATCTAATTGATATTAATTTCACATTACCAATATTGTAGATGTTATTAGCATTCTTCTTTTAATTAATATTTTCCACAATACTAATGATAATATTAGCTTTGCCAACATTAATGTAATTAGTATTATCAATGTTTCAATCATAGTGCGTCTACTACATAGCTGAGCCATTATGGTCAGTGAGGTGTTTAAATGAAGTTAGGTTCAATTCTTGTGATCTTAAGCAATTCTCTTTCCTTTACTTCGGACTGATAGTTTGGGTTGAAGAATAGGAAGTCGTTATAATAATGAATCAAATTAACAAACTCAACTGACTGCACTTTGAAACTCCCAAACTGAAACCAATGATCAGAAAATTTGTTTGATGACAAATGTGTTATAACCATTAACTTATAAGTATTTCACTTATCTGTGTTTTGCAAGTATAATTTTATTAGTAATAATGCAATCTTAATTGACATGTCGAGTGCTATGCTTTAAAGGAATACAGTATATAAAATTATTCTGAGGGATTTATACAGATATACTACTGTCTATCTATACATTAAACTGCCCCACTTTCTCTTTCTCACACCCACACATATATACTTTCCTTATCCTAAAGTAAAATACATAGAATATGAGATAAGTAATAATTGCTTCAGGAGTAGCTGATCTAATTTTCAAAGATAATTCTAAGGCTAATCTATTGAAGAGCTAAGCAAGAATTCATGATCAGTTGATCTATACACCCACCTCCAAAGCTGGATTACAAAAACTGTAATTGCAATAAGGCAAACGTGACCAAATCAAAGACAAAGCTGGATACTACATTGGTTACCCACCCAATTAAAAGACATCTTCTATACTGTTTTTTTTTCTTTCTTTTAAGATTCTTTTCCATCTTTGCTGAGTGAAAGATTAAACAGAATCAGAAGAAAACTATAGAATTTTGAAGAAACAACATAGTTCACATTTTATGGTATTTTATGTAAATTCTATCACAGTATTTTATATTGTCAGTTATTGTTATCTAACTTTACATGTTTATATATATTTACATGTGCTTTTTGTACCAATTTATGGTAGGTATTCAAATAAATTTTCGATGAATCAAACTTTTTGAACCACCTTAATTTATCTAGCTTTCCTCTAGAAACAATGGTTTGTGAGAGGTATTTCACCAGAAATAATCTTATCATAATAACTCTAATACAATAATCCCTTGACTCAAAACCTCCCACAGAAATAATTACAATCTAAAAAAATATAAATACCTATCACCTGCAGAAAACCTGTGATATGCTGAGGAATCTGTGATATAAATTTACATACATTAGTCAGAAAAATCAGAGATGTACTGAGTGTATAATAGGTGAACCACAATATGGCAAGGGATTACTGTAGTTGGTATTCAAACAGTAAATGCTTTATTCTAGTATTAAGTTCCAGCAGCATTAGATAATTATATATATATGTTAGTGGCACACAAAATGCATCCAGGACACACTGTAAAGTGGTTGGCATTAGAGCTCAATACAGCCCTGGGGGTTTGCAGGATCTAGTAAAACTGTCCAACCTGTGTCAACATGGAAAATGGACATTAAGATGATGATGATGATATATATTAATGAAACATTTTTAAATGATCATTATACATCACTGGCCTTCCAATAACCCATTCTCATTCTATTCATTATGATTTTACCTATAATCTTCTCATAGTCAAATTTATTATAGAATACGCTATGTTGATATTGCAAGCAAAGCTTTCATAACAAACTCTCAAGCATATTTGAAACAGGTTCTACATCTACAAATTCTACGTTTTTACAAAACAAGTCAACACAATAGTTTCACCATTGTTTAAATGGTGAAGTATAACACTGATTTGCTGGACACTATGTGTATATCTGAATGCCATATGTCATTGAAAAAGTAGTTAAAAGATTCATATATATATACTGTCATCAGCACTGTTATATGGCTGTGTCAAAGACCCTTAGTTTTCAATGGCTCAGTCAACTGAATGCTAACAGTTTCCACATGAGAAGGATAATTCATTACTGTGTGCAAAAGCAATGCAGTGGATTTGACAAGTATTTCATTAGCTTGCAGTATTAAGTTAAATTCCTATCATATCAATCCAGAAACTTCTCAGTAATATCGTAAAAGACGTGAGAATGTGTATCGTTGGTGTGTGTGTGTGTGTGTGTGTGTGCAACTATGTACCCACGAACATATGCTAAGGAAAATGATAAAGAGAAGAAGAAAAAATGCACACACAAAATAACTCCAAGCACAGTCAGCAAAAGGTGACAATGCATACATAATTTGTCTTAAACTATTATTACTCTAATTCCTATCTGAATCATGGAGGCTTAAATAAATGGAAAATACCTTTGATTAAGAAAAAAAATAAATAACATAGCCTAGGTTATTAACAAATATTTGTTGAAACTTGATTTATTTTTCTTATTTCTAAGAAGATTTAATTTTCAATAAAGATTTTCATGAAAGATTCTGTGTTAAGTCATTTGTTACTGATTTTGAGCACTGAGGATTTTGCCAAAGTAGTTTTGCTTTAATTATATTTCAGTTTATAGAAACCAGTTATTTAGTATGGTATTTGGCAGTAGAAAGCCTAAAGCTTAGCGACATGGTTCTTTATGCAATGAAAGACAGATCATCATTATTGTGCATGAGGAAAATGTGGAGGGAATGAAAACAAGGATTAGTAATTCTTCTATATCATTATCTTTAAAAAAAAAGTGGATAATTGATTTGGGGCAACAAAAACAGTAACTGATTGGGAAAAGAGAGAAAGAAAGGACTTGCTAAAGATGGAAACGAACACTGTCATTCTGTGAGACAGGAAAAACATTAGGAGGAAAAAAAAAATTGAATGTGTGTAAGAAGGAGCTGCTAGAAGAAAGTGCAATCTGTTGCAATAATTGTTCATTTATGAAGGAGCATAAAGTTTATTGATAAAAGGAATAATTGGAAGAAGAAAAAAAGATGCAGTTACATTAAAGCAGAAAGTGGGAGATGAGAAGTAACTTGTTTGGTACAAAGATGAGAGATAAATTATTAGTTTCAATTCAGTTTTTAAGAAATCTCAAACAACTGTAGTAAAAAAGTGAACCAGGATTTTAGACTGCTAGTGAGAAAGATAGAGTGAAATTATTTAAAACAAGGAATGTTGACTAAGAATCAGGGAAATAAATATAAGATATGGAGAGAGAGAGAGAGACTTAAGAGATATTTAGCAATGCAGAAAAAGAAAACTCGAGAATCATTTTTAGTGAAGCAAAAAGTAATGAAAACATATCAATAAGATGCAGGATGAATTTGTTTTACAAATTATTCAAATTAATGTTTAGTGTATTTGCTATTGTTCTGGTTACATAAATCTCATAAAAGTGAAAAATCAGAAGCCATGAATCAAGATGTTTTACTGAAAAGACTCAACTTAGAGCCCACAGACGATATAATCTGAGTAAATTTGCATTCCATTTCTCACACAATTATTATCTTATGTTCTTCAATTACAACTTTTAGATCTGTTTGTTGCATTTGATCTTTAAATACACCTGGCACATATTGTGTTTGGAAAGTTAACTCCTCTTGTACATACAAGGAAATATACATCTGTTTAGAGTAGAAACACAAAATAGTGAGTTCAGAGTCTATTAGAAATTGATGTGATTATTTAACCCTAAGTCAGGTCCAATCAAACCAACTTATATGATCAAACACAGTGGTGTAACAAGGGCTCTCACCCAGGAGAAAAAGATAGTTTGGTGCCGTTACCTTAATTAATAGACATGCTAAATGAGAGGAAATTTTGCACACCTTCATATTGCACTCAGGAGAAGGAGCACCCAACTGCTTCTTCATTTCTCCTCTTGTTACAATTCTGCTAAAGAACTTTAATATTTTATATAACAGTAACTACAATGTATATTTCTTTATTGCCCATAAGGGGCTAAACATAGAGGGGACAAACAAGGACAGACAAACGGATTAAGTCGATTACATCGACCCCCAGTGCGAAACTGGTACTTTATTATTCGACCCCGAAAAGATGAAAGGCGAAGTCGACCTCGGTGGAATTTGAACTCAGAACGTAATGACAGACGAAATACCGCTAAGCATTTCGCCCAGTGCGCTAACGTTTCTGCCAGCTCACCAGTAACTACAATGTCCAGTGCAGGGAGTAATCCAAAAGAGGCTTCGTTGCTTTTCCTCGTGCACCAAAAGACTGTGGAAGCTCCCTCGCTCACATGAGACTGTTTATTTATAGTTTTTGTATACACAATATGGATACAAAAAAAAAAAAAACTTATAATAAAATGCCTTATCTACTTGAACTTTATACATTGATTGATACAATCATACATGTGCTACTGAATATATGACTCAAAGTATATGTTTATTCTTTATTGTAAACAATCTATAAAAGTGCTTCATGTGCTTACATAGAATCAATGTATGTATGCATGTACAATAACCTAGCGGTAGTTTTACTCATTGTTGAGTTGAAAGGTAAAACAGTGGTTGGAAGTACTGAATAGCACTTGACATAATAAACCGGGTAGAATTGCTCTTAATATCTACTATAATAATACTCCTGTGTTTTTCTCCATCATAACATATGAATGAGAAAGAAAAGAGTGATAAATGAATAAAGAAGGAGGAGGTGATGGCAAAGTGGTTGTGGGATGATGGAAATACTACGGTGAAAAAACAAAAATCAAACAGCATTTCAACTCTGAGTATATATGTGTATATGTAGAAGGGGGGAATGGGTGTGTGTGTTTGTATGTGTGCAATAGATGGTGAACATACAATGCTGAAAAGAAGAAAATCAAATAGTGTTTCAACTTCGTATAAGTATATGTGTGCAAGAGAAGAATGTGAGTGTTTGTATGTGTGATTATTTTGTACCTTATTTATATATATATAAAATACAATAATTAGCCATCATTTTTTGATGACATGTCAAATAATATTCATTATATTTCATGGATGAAAAGAGCCTTCTTGACTGTTCCTGAGAAAAAATTTGGATCTGTGATAGCAGGTTAAAATGTATTCAAGATTTTATTTAGAATATCAGAACATCATCAACTATTTGTTACTTCTGCCATCAAAATGGTCAGTACAAGAGCAGTACAAGGTGAGCTATGTGAAATCTTTGAGTAATTACTTGGAAATATTTTGTATACATACACAAATACATATATATATGGACATAAATATATGCACAAATATATATATATGTATATATATATATATATTATATATATATATATATAGATAGATAGATAAGTTTAAGAGACAGAACCACCTTCAAGCAACTCAATCAACATTGAACGACATTATCTATGATAGAGATATATAAGATTAAATATTATCAACATAATACCTGCAATTACTAATCTGATTCATATACATTATATAGACTAGTTTTATATAATCCAGACCTGATGATTGGCAGTATAGTCATATCGATATAGTATTGAATTTCGAGACTTTCTACTTTAGCAATATCGATAGATTTATTGTCATGAAATGTGCGTAGTCTATATAATGTATATGAATCAGATTAGTAATTGCAGGTATTATGTTGATAATATTTAATCTTATATATCTGTATCATAGATAATGTCGTTCAATGTTGATTGAGTTGCTTGAAGCTGGTTCTGTCTATTAAACCTATCTATATATATATTTAAAATACAGTGGCAAATTCGTTTTAGTACCACTATATTGAATTTCTCTCCCCTGTGGACTCGGAAATAAATTCCCTAATATTAATAATTACATATACATACATACATATATATATATATATATATATATATATATAATCTATATATATATGTATATGAACACACACAAGTACATAAATAAACCAACACCATATGGTGTAGTGTGTGTGTGTGTACATACAATATTTATAAAAATGTGTACATATAAGAAAATCTATATAACAATGATTTGATGGTGAACTAAAACACTGAATTTGTAAAGAAATTAAAAATCGTTACCACAGATATTGGTGACTGAAGCAAGCATATCATATTGATTGTCCTGTGTGAATGTAATTATGTGTTTGGTCCTAATATACTCTCTCTCTCTCTCTCTCTCACACACACATACACACTGATCTAGTAAACTCTGACACTTTGATATCCTCTAAGCATCAACCGATAAACATATTTTATAGACCTAAGTACGCAATTTTATTTTATTTTCTTGTGTTAAAATAGTAATTAATAGAATATAATTAAAAAAGTTGCTAACACACCAGTGCAATAGCTAAAATCTAATCAGTAATAGAAGTCTTTTGGTAGTGGAAGTGGTGAGATGTGTGGGTTGGTGTAAATTTATGTGGTTGTATGGTGGTGAAGGTGATGATGGAGGTCATATGCTGTCATGTTTTAATTTAATTCTATTTTTGTTTCCTTGACTATCATTATTGGCTTTATTATACATACTCTGCTTTCTGCTTTACTGAATATATATATGTGCAGTATAATAAACTGTTTGGTTTCGAGTGTTAAGAGTGATATTCAATCATAAAAAATGCTCTATAATTGTTAACATCTGAATCGGAAATCATGTTCCCCTGAAAACAAAATCAAAATAGACTTACAAAAATTTGTGTTAAAATGCATGCATTTTAGTTTGAGTGAATATAAAAGTAGGAGTGGAGTCATGGAGAGTACATTTATACTAAAGTAAAATTCAATATTTCAAAGACATGGAACATCAACATCTTCGTTTTAACATCCACTTTTCTATGCCAGTATGGATCAGACAGAATTTGTTGAAGCAGATTTTCTATCAACTTCCTGTTGCCAGCCCTCATCCATTTCCAAATAAGATAATGTTTTTCCATGGCCAGGAACAGAAGATTGGGAATAAAGGATGAAGTATGATGGTGGCGATAGTTTACAACAAAGAGACAGTAATACACATATGTGCATACACACACACACATACTTATAAAATGGGCTTCTTTTAGTTTCCATCTATCAAATTCATGTAAAAACTTTTAGTCAGATCAGGGTTGTTACAGAGGACTTATAGTAGAAGAAACTTGTTCAAAGTTCCACACAATCATATTGACCCTGAAACCATGTGGTTTGAGAAGCAAACTTCTTAACCATACAGCCATGATGTACCTATGCCACAACTATGCATCCATGCTCAGTACTGATAAGACAGTAAGCAAACATTGCATAATGTCACACCTAACATGGAACCTCTGCTTGCTTTCATACCTGATGCTCCTTTATCTCCTACACCACATATGTGTGTGATGTGTATACACCCTGCTCATATAAGTTGGTAGCATGCATGATAATATCTACAGTATTTAATGTACAATAATTTTTGCTACATATATTATACATCTATAGAATGCCAATTCTGTAATTTTTAATAGGTAGGCAAGACTAGCCACTGTTTAGGTGATTACTATAATATCCAAAGCAATGTCTTGGGTATCCTCAAACCCATTGCCAGCAACTTAAATTCACCAAGGCATGCCATGCCCAACCATCTTTTGAACACTATTTGGGTAGGGAAGTTCAACAACACATTTCCAATCACAGTTACACTCACATCTCTCTTTTTATATGAATATTTACCTGAACTTTCTTTGATCCTGCCTATAGTTTACCACCATTATTCTTACTGTTCTTTTTGTACTTTATGTGGCTTCACTTGTGGAGTTATATATGCATGTACAGTGGTGTGTATATAATTGTTGTTGCATATATTTCTTCACACTCTTACATATGTCACCGTAGTTATACATACGCATTTACTGTTAGTTTCTTTAGGATTGAATTCTACAATACATCACTGATTCCAATGTTAGAGCACTCTTGTCACTTCCTGTACCACCAGCTAAGCAAATAAATCTTTTGTATTTCTCTACGCTATGCAGAAGAGCAAGATCCTAAAACATTGGACTTTCTACACCTCACTGCAATCATACTCATTTGGCATTCATTGAACTTTCCCTTTGATGTATTGTTGTTGATACAGATCTCATCAGATTCCTCAGATTTTGGAATTTACTCAATTGTATTATGCATCTGAGCATTGCACTTAGAGATTTGTGCTTCAATCATCCATACGAATCTCTACAGCAATTTATGATAACTCTCAGTTAATGATAGGAGAGGATCAAAGTAAAACAGATGAGAGAGAAAAAAATAAATATAAACTGAAGAAAATATTAAAAAAAAAAACATGTAAAAAGCTGAATTACTGTGATAAAGTTAAGTGCGTGAGGATATCAGTGGGTGTGGTAGCACACCCATGTGCTTACAGCCATAGCTTCTGCTTCACACACATATACATACATACACACACATGCATATACATATATACACGCACACACATCTCACCCTTCTTTTTCCAGTAATTTTGTAGAAAAGAAAACAAATGTAGCATGTTTCATCAAACATGTATTGGAAAATATTTTAAATGATTTTTACTTAATAATAAAGGATATGATGGAAACCTTTGTTGTAAATGTATGTTTAAAAATATGTGGGCCCACACGACATGTATGTGAGTAATGCAACCTATAGAAACTCTGCAGTTTGATGTGCCTGTTTTATGGTGTGTTATGTATTTCTCCTCAAGAGATGACAACTCTAAGGATTCCTCTTTAAATGATATCTACTAGTGCTGATTTGGCTATCTACTCATCTCTTCACCTGTAAATCTGTGGTCTTGCATCATATGCAGTTAAGACCAAAAATTTATAGGAGAGCCATAAAGTGAGCTGAATCAAAACAAGTGTTATTCATGATTACTTTTGCCAAGGTTGACCTCACGATTCATTTTTTGGGGTTGTTAAAATAATATATCGGGCCAATGTAATCAACTACCCATACCTCCTAAAATTGCTGGCTTTGTTCCAAAATCTGAAACAATTATAACGCAGCAAGCAGGTACAATAATTATCATGTTGCACAAAATACTTAGCAACATTTCTTCCAACTTCTTACATTCTCAGTTCAAATTCCACCAGGGTCAACTTCGTCTTTCATCTTTTCAAGGTTGATAAAATAACTAACAGTCAAGCACTGGGGTCAATGTAATCGACTAGTCCCTTTCCCCAAAATTTCAGGCCTTGTGTCTATAGTAGAAGGAATTGCTACTGCTGCTGCTACTATCACCACTTCCACCACCATTACCACTGCTGCTGCTGCTGCTGCTACTGCTACTGCTACTACTACTACTACTACTACAGGCAGCCAACAAGCTAAATTGTCAACACACCTGACATTTTGCCCAGCTTTACATTCTGAGTTCAGATGTTGCTGAGACTGCTTCTGCTTTTCATCGGTTTGGGGTAGATGAGAAAAGTACCAGTTGAGTACTAGGGTTAATGTAATCAATAGCCCTCTCCTCATAAAATTTCAGGCTTTATACCTATAATAAAAATTACTACTACTACTACTGATGGACTCGCTCATTAAAGATGACATATGAGTGTTCAGCTTTTGCCAAACAACCTGCACAAATGATTTGTTTATAATAATCAAATGCATGGGCTGTACTCCCTCCATCAAATCAATGTTGCCTGAACAGGAACAAGTTGTACCACACATCAGGCGTCAAAGTGATCACAGCACAATGCAAGATGAAGTGCTTTCGTCACCACCTGGTCTAGGATTTGAAAGCACAATCTCATGATTGTGAGTGCAACACCTTAACCACAAGGCCATGCATCTTCGCTGCTGTAGTAGTAGTAGTAGTAGTAGTACTACTACTACTACTACTACTTTTATTTTCAATTCTGACACTCTACTAAATATCAAATTATAGGTGTAATTATAACAAATGACACTAGATATTCATAGAAAATATCTAAATATATTAAGAATACTCCAGATGAAATGAAATAATAATTAATAGAATTTTTATTGTCAATTTTTTATAAGTAACTTTGCTTCTTAACTGTCTGAGAAAGTAAACCCAATTGTCACCAAATAATATCTATATTGTATTTTCAGGCATTCAATTAGGTGCTTTACTAGAGATATCAAATCAATATTTGTATGTCTCCAAAGAATGCATAATGGTAATTATTACAAAAGAAGACAATTAACAATACTCAGAGTTTGATATATCTTTATGATATTACAAAATGATTTAATTTATTTTTCATTTTATATCTTTATATAGCATGCAAATACCTTATAAAGGAATGTATATTGCAGTAAACATATTCTAAATTAATCCTGAAATCAATATTTCTAATAGATATTCATGATCAAAATTACTTTATAGCAGATATAATTAACAGCTATACAACATATATAAAACATCACCTTTTTTCTGAAAAAATACCACCCATTTCTGTGATAGCAGATTTTTGAAAGTGGGGAAACATCTAGATGCCAATTAAATTCTTATCATTACACAAGAAAAAATTTACAAATATCACCTCGTTTTGAGGAGCTTATAAATAGAAGATTCAGATAATAGGTACAGGGTCATTATTTAGTAAATTTGTCTCCAAAGATTTATGAAACATGTTCCTGAACATAATTTAAGCACTTAAAATGGGTCAGACACAGCAATGCAGATATTACTGCCTATGTAAATTAAAGCAATAAGGAAAATTTTTAGTTTACTCTCATCATATATTTTTTAATTTGTGCATTATGCATGAGTATGTAATTTTTTAATAAATTAATGAAAACTTCATTAGCTGTCAGTAATTAGAAACACCATTACAACTTTTGCAAGTGTTAATATAAACATGATACAACCAATTATACTTAATATAATTACCTCTCAAAATAAAATTATGGCAGTACATTGGAGTCCACTATTACATGGTAGAAGATACAGCATATATGAAATCATTAAATACACACAGTGGACTTGCTATCCTTGCTTGTATAGCCAAGATTTTTTCTTTCTAGTTATGAAGAAAGGGGCTGTACCAAGGCCTGGAAAGTCCATGGCAGACACTATGCACTTCGTTTATATTCCTCTTGGACAGTTGAAAGTTAGTTCTAGCAGGAAAAACTGTGTAAAGAGAGAATTCTAGAGGAACAACATTCTGGAGAGAAAGATTGAGTGTAGGGGTTAGTGTGAGGCATTGCATAATAAAAGGAGGAAATATGAGTGAGTCCAGGAGTACATGAGTGAAAGGGACATGTAAGCAGACAGATGAAAAATGCAGATGCAATTGTAGTAGCAGTAGAAAAGTTAGAAAATGGAGAGCGAGCGAGAGGGAGAGAGCGAGAGGGAGAGAGAGAGAGAGAGAGAGTGCACATGTCTGTGAGTCAGAGATTAAAGTACACTGGTGAAGAAGTTTATGCCAATCAGTCAAGTGGGTTTTTTTTAGATGTGGTCTAAGGTACTGTGTGATTATATACATTACTATCTCAGATATAAAGTTAACAACTGTTATGCACAGTAATATTTTCTAGTTCTAAAAATGATGGCTATTTTAATGAAGCAGTCTTTGCTATGATGAGGATGTGCACTTGCCAACAAAGAACCTCAGCAACAGTAAGTCCGAGCATTTGTGGCATACTTGAGGGGTTCAAATTGCTTGTTGTGTGTTTTAAGGAGTGGATGGTAAAGTTTTATTGATTGAGTCATTGTACTGTTAAGGAGACAAAATTGTCATTACTCTTTTGGAGGATGAATTCAAGGTTTCTCTACATGACATCAGCATAGATTTAATGTGTGGTGCCAAGGTTGAATGTGGACAATGTTTGAGTATGGTGGTTTAAAGAGGATTATAAGTTACATTATTTGTGTAGCAGTGGAAATCATTGGAGATGATGTACATGAGGGAGTGTATGGGAATGAAACTCCATCTAAGTTTGTAAATGAGTGGGACAGAAGAAGAGATCCATCATTAGTGAATACAGTAATGGTATGATCTGACAGGAAGTCACAAATGCAAGTGAAGAGAGTGCAGATAGGCAGGAAATTTATCCCGGAGCTGTATAAGCCAGAAACAGTCAAGTGCTTTGCTGATGTTGTTTTTATCAAAATGTTTGATGATGATAGCTCACGGATGATGTAATAAAGAATGTTTCCAGTAGATTTGGTTTTATGAAATCTTTACAAGTAATCCTTAAAAAGCATGAAATATTCAATTCTTTAGAGGAAGTTATAGTTAGTGGTTGAGATGTTAAGAGTGAGTGTAATAGGAAGGTAGTTGACAGGATAAAGATGAGTTGTTATTCTTCTTGGGAATAGGACAAACTATAACATATTTCTAAAGATCAGGATATATTTTTGTAGAAAGAAAAACTGAAAAGTTTGGAAAAGGTAAGGCCTAACTCTATGGTTATAACCATCATGGCCAATGATAACTGGTGCTGGTTCACAATGTAAAAGATTCATTTCTGTCATCAACTTCTGTTTCTAACAAATCAGGTGTGTAGCACATATGCTGCCAGATATAATAGCATAGACATGATTGAAGAGTTACTTAAATATTTTTTTTAAATATTTGAAATGCAGTATTCAGATATGCAAAAGGGAATACCTAATTAAACAACCCAATACCAAAATAGCTTTTATTAACAAACAAGAACTGTACAAATTTTCATAATAAAATTTCTTACAATCTATGATATTGCTTGATATCTATTTTGTTTTTCAATTTGTTTTAATCAGGAACTTGAAACTGCTCTTTGTTAATACAACTGTAAAAAATTTACTCCTTTCATTTTCCAACATTTCATTTTAGCGATGATTTACTCTTCACTTCATGGATTATTTACTGTACTAGAGTAACAACTATTAATGACACAACTACATTTCATTCAACAAGCAGCTGTTAACTATTTGAATTCTTTCACAATTATATTTGTTAACATTACTTCAATCCTAACATGAATTAATCACTGTAACAACCTTATAAATATACCAGCCTCATCTCAGATAAACATCCCACAACTTACTTTGAAGAAAATTACCAACATAAAATTGGAAATAGAACTCTACAATCTCAGATATTTACTAATAAGGCGGTGTACATCTCATGCGATGAAAAAAAAACAGGAACAAAAGAAATGATGAAATCCAATATTTTTTTTAACGTAAAACTGAATTGAAATGATGTGTAGTGTGGTGTAGTATAGTGTGTAATATAGTATAGTGTGTTATACAGTGTTATTCCATGTGTGTGTGTGTGGTACTAAAGAAATGACCTGTTCTTTTATATTTTCTATGGCACATATTGATTTACTTCACAACCTCACTACATGTAAAGAATATGCAGAAAATAACTACATCTTGGAATTTGCCATTATTGATGTCATTTTTCAGTTCAATATATATATATATATATATATATATGCAAAAAAAAAAAACAACTAAATATGTTATATTTATATGTTTATAGCATCAGTAGTGCATTGTGACATCAACATCAATCAACTGCACTTCTATATTTGTAGTTAATACATGTTTTTAAAAATCCTCAATGTGAAAATATGGGTGGCTGCAGCATTCAGCAATTTTTGAAGAAATTCGTCCAGCTTTCATGAAAATCAAGTAAATCTTTTGATATCTGACATGCTCTGATCTCAGTGGAAGCATGCTCAATGCTTTTAACAAAAATCTCTAATACAAGGAATTTAACAATACCAATTGATTGCGGACATTTTACTGAAGAAATAATGCTTTTATATTTTCGTCCAGCAGTTCACATTTTATCTTAAAAGACATGTAGTTCATAGATAACAATAATTCTCTGAGTAGTTTCCAATCTAAATAATGTAGTTTACAGATTCTTAAATACAAAGTGACAGGAATCAGAAAATACCATTTTTACTGCTTCTATGAGGAATGCTTACTTACATCTCATCCAGCATTTCAATTTTTTTATTTAGATATTAACATGCATTTTGTAGCTGAAGTATTCCAATAATGTCACAAGATTATCATAAGTTTACCACATAATTCGATTTAATCATTTTTTTTTTGTTTTTTAAAAAAGCTTTCTTAGATGTCATGAAAATGGAGTCATAGGATAACTATCCAGCAAGAATAAAGACCAAATTCTAACCAACAGTTATCATCATCATCATCGTTTAGCGTCCGTTTTCCATGCTAGCATGGGTTAGACGGTTCTACTGGGGTCTGTGAAGCCAGAAGGCTTCATCAGGCCCAGTCAAATCTGGCAGTGTTTCTACGGCTGGATGCCCTTCCTAACGCCAACCACTCCGTGAGTGTAGTGGGTGCTTTTTACGTGCCACCCGCACTGAATATATAATATATGAATATATGAATATATAAAAGTCTAGTTACATAAAGACTTTGTTTTATAATACTAACTGGTACACTGCCCTTTAAACCTTGTATTACCATTTCAGGTTTGAAATTTTCTCTTCATTTCTTTGATATGGAAATGCAATTCAGACCAGTATATGAAATTCCCAGGGACATCCAGTTTTGGAACTTTCGCGTTATTATTTTAAGAACTAATATGTCAAAAAAAGGGAATCTAAACCAAGAGTGGACTATTCCTTAATACATGTCTTTTTTCACAAAATCTTCAGGATTCTAAATCTCCTATGTAGACTGAACAACACTCACAAACAATTTTGTTTAGATTCTACAAGACCACTGTAGAAGGAAATCTATGGAGATCTTTCAGTATCAACAAATGTAAAATACTCTGTGTTTCTTCTTAGCCCCAAAAGTTATAGTACTTCCTTTCAAAAATATAAAAGAAAACTTAACTTGTCTAGGCAATTTAAAAACAGTGCTGCAGTAAAATTCAAGCCTTTCTATAATGCCATTACTCTTAAAAACAAGTCACAAATATTAGAATTGAGTAAACGGCTTGTCATGACAAAATGATAGGATTTAGTAGAATGGTCTCCTACAAAAAAACCCATCTTATTAGACTTTTAAGCAAAATTCAACTGAAGAAAATTGAATTAAAAGGTTTGCTAATTCTTTTGACACCTGATGTACAATGCAAGTGAATCATAAGGCATAGATAGTTTTAACTCGTCAGCTTTCTGCTATGACATTCTGAAAGATATTTTCCATGGGAAGTGGAAACTGATATAAGGAAACAAACATTAAAAAAAAATGAAGTATGAGACCTAGGTGGATGCAATAATGCAGCATTTTATAAAGTGTTGCTCTATATTATTTATACAAATACACATATTGCTACAATCACACATATATGCAAGCAAAGAAAGCTGTGTGGTATTGTGTAAGAGGTGTATTACATCAAAAAGAGTCTGCAAAATGTAAAATGTTAGAGGATTATTGCCTCGCATGTATGTTTTTTTAAATTCTGAACTATGTAAGAGGTTTATCGCCTCATTGTGCTTAAAAAAGAAAAAAAGAACAATGTTTTAGAGAAGCGAAAATCGGCGGGCGCTTTTCGTCTTCTCCCATCCTTATCATCCTTGTATCATGATCATTCATCCCATTAATGTCTGTGTCCAGCCCGCAAGCTTCTCTCCGTTTGCTGCCCTTGTGGCAAATTTAATAAAAATAAAGAAGTTTGTTTCTCAATCATATTGTTCTGGGTTCAGTGGCACCTTGGGCTAGTGTCTTCTACTATAGCCTTGGGCTCATCAAAGCCCATTGTATATTTATTTATTTATTTATTTATTTGTGTCTGTCTGTCTGTGCCTGTTTTATTCCCACTACTGCTTGTCAACTGGTGTTGGTGAGTTTACATCTAACTTAGTAGTTCAGCAAAAGAGACCAACAGAATAAGTACTAGACTTCAAAACAAACAAACAAACAAAAAAACAGAAAACAGTTCTGGGGTTGATTTGCTTGACTAAATCCTTCAAATGACAGAAACAAGTAAAAAAAATAAAAGATGTGTACATATATTTTTACATATATATATATGTGCACATATACAAATAAAAATATTTACACATCTATGTGTGTGTGTGAATAGTTATTAGCAGTAATTCAGAACGACATACACAGATTATAGATTTTAATTTTTATACAGAAGTAAAATTATATTCATGTGGTAAAGAACTCACTATTAGTATTTCTTTACATTCACAAAGAACATTACACATATAGCAAAAAGGCAGTAAAGTAAGTTCTCTTCTTGATAGAGAAACTTTTATTAAGTATAATATGAGAACACATTCAAATGTAAGTTAACATAAAATGGAGAGAAATAATATATATAAATAAAACCTACATGGTGAGTTAAATAAAAGAAATAAGTCGTGTTTAAGTGGTGCATTTATTTTTTAAACACTTGACCTACAATTTTCTAAAAATCGCATAAATAAAACATATTATGCAGTACTTTATTTTAAAAAGAAACAGTGCTACATAGCCAAAAAACTACATAACCATGAGATGGTGTTAATATCATAACTTATATATTTTTAAGGTCATTTTTCATTCCATTTTTACATTTTATCTATCTACTTATTAATTTTTTATTCAGTGTTAACATAATATTCTCAGTAACAAGAACATTCTTTAATGATATAGTATAAAAATTAACTGTTTCAAGATTTTTCAGCCATGAATTTGCAGACACATTTATCAATTGCTCAGAAAGATAACATTGTCAATAAGTTGTTTCTTAAATCATTAACCTCCAATTGAACATAAATTTTTATCTTCAAATTTGACAAGAAAATTAGATTCTGCTTTTGTGGTTGATCATATAAACAATTTTTTTCACCAGATAAGTGCAATGTTTTATTTTATAGTAAGGTCCTATACACAGGTTTTTTTCTTGAATTTTATGTTTAGTAATATCAGTTTCAGGTTCAAATCTGAACATAAATATTATGAACTCCATTGGTTTGAAAAGAATGATTAGCAACTTCTGTATTATAGATACATGTAAAATTCTTAATTAGATAATATCAGTAAAGGATGTAAATTTACTGGCGGTGATAAAGATTGTAGTGTTTTTTTTTGTCAATTCCAGTTAAACATACTTTTTGATCTGTATTAAACTTAATGTTTAGGAACATGCAGATGACTTCCATAGTTAATACCCTATAGTACAAAAGAAGACTCTGTCATGACTAATTAAAACTCATTGCATCTAATGAAGTCTGAACTCACGAGGTCACAAATCCCTAGTTTAATATTTTGCTATTTAAATTTTGTGACTAGGCCATTATGTTACTGTAGCCTTCTTAACTTTAACTTTCTATTTTGTATGAATTTTACCAGATCTGTAATGGAGTTGAGATGGAAATTAAAATGAAAATATGAGAATAAAAAGGAGTACTTGATTTGGAACTTAAAGTTCTAAATAGTCATGAATTGTTTGGATAAGAGGTTAAAGTGTTCACATGATCATAAGTATGTACACATCACTGTATACTTCAAAAAGCCTGTATGCATGTACAAAGTAGTATATTCAAGTGCCAATGGGTGTTTAATTTATTGAAATATGTTAATGTGTGTGTGTGTGTGTGTGTGTCTGTGTATAAATATATATATGCAAAAACACACACACACACATATGATTGATTGATTGATTGATTGATTCTAGTTTCAGCTCATGAGCTGTGGCCATGCTGGGGCACCGCCATTTGGTGTTGCTACTTGGTTGCTATATACATAAAATTAACTTGTTGCTATATACATAAAATTAACATCATCGATGGCGATATATACATACATATATGAGGGAGTGCTGAAACGTTCCTGGCTTTAAGGGTATCATGGAAGGCCTGGCTGGAGGACTAACTTTCTGATTTCTTTTATAGGGCTTAGAGAAACTGAAGGTCCGCTGCAATAAGTGTATGACTGAGAAGGGAATATGTTGAAGAAAATAATTAATTGATCTCCCTGTATTTTCTTTTACCCAAAGCAAGAAACTTTTCAGCACCCGCTCATGTGTGTACGTGTGTTTACATATATATATATATGTGTGCGTGTGTGCATTAATATATATATATATATATATATATATATATCATCATCATCATTTAACGTCCGCTTTCCATGCTGGCATGGGTTGGATGGTTCAACTGGGGTCTGGGAAGCCAAAAGGCTGCACCAGGCCCAGTCTGATCTGGCAGTGTTTCTACAGCTGGACGCCCTTCCTAACGCCAACCACTCCGTGAGTGTAGTGGGTGCGTTTTACGTGCCACCGGCACAGGTGCCAGACGAGGCTGGCAAACAGCCACGATCGGATGGTGCTTTTTACGTGCCACCGGCACGGGGACCAGACATATATATATATGTGCTTAAATCTTCACATGCGAACACATGAATGTATGATATAAACTGAATCTATTTTGCAAACATATATGTATGCATATAGCAGAACTTGTGAGTGTGAGTGTATGGTGATATTGTATGTTCAAGTATGTCACCATCAGATACAGAGTCAATTTCAAAGCACTTATGACAAGTAGAGACTAGCCAGACAACAATACATACCCTAAAACTAAACAAAAAGAAGTGCTGAGGGGAAGATTGGAAGAAAAGAAAGGAAACAAATGGACATAAATTGATAAAATATACTACAGTAAGTATCAAAAATAAGTGAAAGAGATCAAAATAAATTTGAGAGAAAAGATGATTATAAAAATAAGAGAGGAGAAATAATACAAAAGAAAAGAATAATATATAGAAGGAGAAAGGGAACACAACAGAATAAAAGAGGGTAACATAGGAGAGATAAAAAGTTAGAGAGAGAGGAAGGAGAGAGAAAGTGAGTGAGTGAGAATAAAGATACATTGATAGAGGAAACAACGGAGGGAAGTTAAGATTATTAACGAAATGTCTGACAAATTTCTCAGTAAAGGAAGAGAAAATAAAATAAATAAATATTAGAAATTATTGTTTTAGAATTTTGGCACAAGGCCAAACTGTACCAGGCTTTACCTTTCCCTTGGATAACATTGGTGGCATGGAGAGGGGAGGCTGGTATGCATGGGTGACTGCTGGTCTTCTATAAAACAACCTAGCCCAGACTTGTGCCTCAGAAGGGAACTTTATAGGTACAATCTTATGGTCATTCATGACCGAAGAGGGGTTTTTACTCCTCTTGTTCATAAGTATTTACATGGACAGATAGTATCACAAAGACAAATCTACATTCACATACATACAAACATTTTGTATGTGTGTCTGTTGGGTGTTTGCATGCATGCACATGTCTGTATAATGGGCTTTGTAAACAAGAAAGGAGACTATGTTCATTCATTATTTTAAATCAAAATTGAGATACATCATTATTCCAAGTTTTCAATTTCATATAATGCTCACCAGGAAAATATTCATCATCACTGAATGTCCCTTTTCCATGCTCACATGGGTTGGATGGCTTGACAGGAGCTGGCAAGGCCAGAGGCCACACTAGGTTCTGTAGTCTGTCTTCAAGTACTAAAGCCAGATGCTTTTCCTAAAGCCAACTATTTTACTGAGTGTACAATGTTTTTTAGATGTAACCAGCACCAGTGCTTTCTATGCAACTCCAGTACCAGTACGTTTTAGATGGTACCAGCACCAATATCTTTACATGGCACCAGCACCTTTTCTTTTTTACAAGGCACCAGTACTTTTTAGATAGCACCAGCATGTTTTATGTGGCACCAAGGTTTTATGTGTGTATGTGTGTGTAGATAGATAGATAGACAGATAGATAGAAAGATAAATAGGTAGATAGAAAGATAGACAGAAAGACAGACAGACAGATAGATAGATAAATAGATAAATAAATACACACATTGTATGTATGTATGTATGTATGTATGTATGCATGCATGCATGTATGTATGTAAAGTGCAGGAATGGTAGTGGAGGTTAAGAATTTCACTTTGCAATCACATAGTCTCAGTTTCAGAGCTACTTCAAAACAACTTGGGCAAATGTCTTCCACTATAGCCTCCAGCCAATTGATGCTTTGTGAGTGATGTTGGTAAAAGGAAACTGTATAAATTATACATCGGCAAAAGATGTAAACATTGATGAGAAAACCAATAAACCAATGCACTCAAACAAAAACACTCCATGTTATCTATTTCACACAAGTTGTATTACATGTTCCCTTGTCAGTGTGACCATTGTAAATGCACTGAATTAGTGAGTGACCCCTTAGAGATTTGTAGCTGCTTCTTCTGTTGATTTACATCTGACAAACTATTTCCCAAAGCCAATAATATCTGGTGTTGCTGTTCCTCACGTGAATATTATGATTGTTGGATTGTACTCTCCCATTTGCCCTTAAAGTGCAAGGAGCTCCAAGAAAATTTGCTCATCATTAGCAGGTATTGTTACTAGCTTCAAGAAGCCTGGTGGACACCAGTATCAGTTAATAAACCAACTGCAATATTTGACCAATACAGTGGTTTATTGTCCTCAAATGAATGCAAGGCAAATTCAGCCTTGGTGAATTTCCAGCTCAGAATATAAAGGTTGAAACAAAATACAGAAAGACATTTTGTCCACAAAAATGTGACAACCGATAAAGAAAAATGATATTCGTCAATAACTCATAATTAGTAATTTTTTCTAAAGATCACTTCACCACCTGAAAACTTAACTAATGTTTTTTGGGTTTTTTTTTTTTTTTCAGTTTCACACATGGTGAAACACACAGACATTAGATGTAGAACATTCATGTTGTCAGTACTTCAATGTTCCACACATTAAATATATTCACTCTAACCCCCTTTTTTTATATATATATCCTTTCACTTGCTTCAGTCACTGGGCTGTGGCCAAGCTGAGACACTACTTTAAAAGGTGTAACCAATCAAATCACTTCAAGTACTAATATTAAACATGGTATTCATTCTATCATTATTCTTTTGCTAAACCACAAACAGGGATGCAAACAAACCAGCAGTGGTTGCAGACAGTGAGAAAAGTAAAGTGCATGTGCGTGTGCACACACACACATTATAGGTTTCTATAAAGTTGCCAAATGGTTTGAAATTTTCATGCAATCTTTAGGTGTATTCAACTAAATAAATACTCTACTCAAGATTTTAATATATTGACTTCATCATTGAGTGAAGAAAGAATCTTCTAGATCCCTGTATTAAGGTAATCTTGTGTGAATGTGTGTATGCATGCATGAGTAAGTATATATATATAAAATAATGCATACCTGCAAAAGAAGTCTACAAAAATAATCATTATTTTATATTGATTTTTTTAGAGATTATTTGATGAGGACAGCTTTGGAGTCATTATTTTTGTTGATTTTTTTTTGTGATTTCCTACAATGGTTTTGTGCAATTTGATTTTTATCAAATTTTCTTTTAATCTTGAGTAACCAAACATTTAGAAATGATTTAGTGTTTGTAGTTGAAAGTCAAATTTACAGAGTGGAATGTCTATCTATAGTTCATTTTGTCCATCACAAATGTAATACTGATTTAATTTCAAATGAATTCCTAGCATCTGTACACCCGTGCACATGTGTGTGTGTGTATGTAATAGAAAACAGTTATCTAGTTCTTGCTTGAAATGATACATATTCCTCATAGTGGATGAATTAAACACATTCTTTTACAGATTAATTATGGTCAAAACTGTCCTTTTCCAGATTTTACCTATCTACAAAGGAATCCAGTGTACAAAAAAAAAAGCAAAAGAGTAATGATGGCTAGTCTTGTGACAAGCAATAATAGTAGAGTATCATGGTAAGCTTATAACTTAAACAAAATGTGTGCAATGAATTTATGGAAATGTTTTATTCCATGTAAATTTCTAACTCAATCATCTGCCAGTCATTTTTAATTTAGAGTGTAAAGGTCTTTTGTAAATATATAAGATATATACATTTTCTGTTTTTTTCGTAAAGATTGCAAAATCTCTTAAATCCTGAAATTGTTTCCTCCCAAACGTCAACCATTTCAAAAGCAGCAGTAATATCATTGTGCATGTTCATATACACATGTATGAAGAATAAGTGAAAGAATTGAAAAACGCATAAATATATAAACCATTATTATCAGGTGCTGCCTTCAATAATGCTTATATATATATATAATATATATATATATATATATATATATATATATATATATATATATATATAAAATAGTGTATTTCTTCCATGAGAATTTAAAAAAAGCATTCAACATAAATTTTTATTTTAAACATTGACACACAAGTACATATATACTTAGATACATACATACAATCCAATACAAAAACAAAAACAAATATATCCAAAGCAACAATATAATTGATGTTGATAAGATAAAGCAAGAAAATAGGTACCTATCAATAAATAGAGAAAAAAGTTATAGAAAAAGAAAGTGGGGTAAGAGCAATTTTTAATCAAAGTTTTCAATATGTCTACGTGTGTGCTTATGTGTGCATAGACACACAAAGTGACACATGAGCACATACACAAACACAGGCATATCCCTTCAACATATAATTATAAATAATAAAGATTGAAAAGGAAACATCAGAATGTAGATTATCAACTATAAATCATTTTCAAAAGAAGGTTATTTCTAACATAAAAATTCTGAGGTGAGAAAGAATAGAGAAGAAAATCATAAATCATTCAGGCAAACAATTTCTTTCAATTATTTTCTCACTCTCTTTTTTTTTCTTCATTTTATTAAATACATTTGATGCATTTACTTTTCAAAAATACACCAAAGATGAATTTGGAATAAATCTACATTTTATAAACCTTCATTCTAGCCATTCAAAAAAAAAAAAAAAATGAATAAAAGTTGTCAGAAAAACATTGTAAAACTATTTCAACAGGAATTGTAACATTTTCTTCTACCTTTTATATATATATATATATATATATATATATATTCAGAAGTGTGCACGTGTGTGTATGTGCTAATAATTTTTCTATTATAATATTTTTGATAGCAGAAAGCAACTCAATAAAATATGCACCAAACTTTGAAAAGTTGAGCTGACCTAAAAATATATTCAAAGAAATATACAGTTAACAACTGGATAAAAATTATCAATATTGAACAAAGAAAATAATTAATAGCTTGTTTTAAATAGTTATTAAATAATAAATATAGAAGAGGTTACTAAGCTAAATGATTTTATTTTGTTCCTGAGCAATTTTTGTTTTTACATCTTTTAGATTAATTTTCATCCTTCTTTTGATACAAGTGTATATTTATTACATAATTAATTAATTAGAGGAAGAAGGGCAGCACCTAGACTGTTGAGATCAATGTGATTAATATACAGTTTGAACTCTTGTGGGTTAATGCCAGCTTAAAAGTCATGGAAATGAGGGCAGTTCTGAACAGCTGCATCTCTGGGGAGGAATACTTGAGCAAAGTGCTTAGTGCAGATTCCAGGAGGAGGAATGGAAAACTGTAGGATGATGCAAAGAGAATTGGATGCATCCAGCAGGTCAGAAGAGAGGTCATACATTTGGTAGGTTCAGAAAAACATAAATTACTATTAGAAAAGGAGATTGAAAGAAGAACCAAAGCATCTGTGAATTAGTGGTTGCGGCATGTCCTTTGACCTTTTAGATTGCATGTAATAGTAATTCTTTCCATAATAAAGCAGGAAAATTAAAATAATCATGCTTCTAAGTTTTCTGATGCACTGCATACTCCTGTGTCACAGTGACTACTTCAGTCACTGTCCAGTGTAACCGGGCCCCCACCTCCTCTACTAGTCTTGTCTTTACAGACCCAACATTAGCACTCCCTCTGTTTATCAACCTATCTATCCCTTTCTACACACACACACAAACAAACACTCATATATATGCAAAAGGCAGCGAACTGGTAGAAACGTTAGCATGCCGGGCGAAATGCGTAGCCATATTTCGTCTGCCGTTACGTTCTAAGTTCAAATTCTGCCGAGGTCGACTTTACCTTTCATCCTTTCGGGGTCGATAAATCAAGTACCAGTTACGCACTGGGGTCGATGTAATCGACTTAATCCGTTTGTCTGTCCTTGTTTGTCCCCTCTATGTTTAGCCCCTTGTGGGTAGTAAAGAAATATATATGAAACAACTCTTATCCATAGAACTCAAAATAAATAAAACGAGTGATTACAATACTCTGCTTTTGCTTACATGCACAGAGCAATAAATAATAAACATGATAGATGGGACTTTTTGGTCCTTCCAGGGGTAATCTCTCTAGCATTGACACTATGCAATAAAATGCATCCAATCTCTATTATAAAGTGGTTAGATGTTATTTTTAAGTGTTCTTTATAAAGAGCCTCTCTCTAGAACAAGGGACATGGCAAAATGTGCTCAGTATGTGATAGTTTGTGATAAGAAAACTATCCAGTAGTAAAAATAATGAAGGAAGAAACATTTAGGTATGACATCTAATATGTGAGGTTTCAACAATCTTATTGTAGATGAATTCTCAACTGCAATACAGTATGTCCAGCCTAGATGGCAAGTGTTGAAATGCTGTGAGAGTCATCCAACCCATGCCAGCATAGAAAATCAGATGTAAAATGATAAGTTAACAGTATTCCAATGTCACATGTGAAATGCACATCTGAAAGTGTGCGCAAAATAGAAGAACTTGCACATGTAGAGAGATAGAAACAGTTATTGCAGAAATTGTGCAAGCAAATAGGAAACCCATAAGAATAAAACTATAAACCATAAATACTCAACACTATCTCTATAAATGTTACACACACAAAAATTGCATTAATAAAGGAAAATAATATTTATCAATGCACCTGATAGATACAGAAACAACTCTAAGCCTCTAATTCTAAAGTAGAATTTAAAATCAACAAAGCTCTTTTAAACAACACTCAAACAGCACAAACATCATCTACTACCCACACATTAGTCCACAAGTGAGCCTCTAGAGAATTGCTTGATCTGCTACATATACCAGCCAAATGTCCCGCAAATCATCTATAACAAAAGAAGATATGATAATCTCATGTGAGGAATTCCATCCCTAATAATAAGACAATAGAGGGCCATGACCTTTTCTCTATGATATGACTTTGTAAATGAACAATCTGGTATGTTTATTTTAATAGCCTACCAATGTATACAGTGCGTTTATCTGCCCTAGGTGTCAGACAAACACTCAGCAAGAATGGAAAATGATAATGAGAATAATAATGATAATAATAGTGGTTTCAAATTTTGGCACAAGGCCAACAATTGCAGGGTGCAAGTTGATTACATTAATCCCATTGCTCAATAGGTACTTATTTTTTTGACCCTGACTGGCTGAAAGGCAACATCAACCTCAGTGGAATTTGAACTGCAAATGTAAAATCGGATGAAATGTTGCTAAGCATTTCACCCAGTGTGCTAGCAATTCATTAAGCTGGCCATAACAATAATAATAGTAGTAGTAGTAGTAATAATAATAGTAATTGGTGCACTTGGAAGTATCAACACTCAGTTAACAACATGGCTGAAAAAGATTGGTGCAAGTGAGAAGGTAGAACACCTACAAAAGTCAGCATTGCTTGGAACTGCAAGGATTTTTTGCAGAGTTCTTGATACATGACCAGTAAACGAGTGTCACCTTATTCTGCTGGCTGTGGACAGCTGACACTTTCCATCATACCCAGTAAAATAAGCTAGCACCATCCAATCATGGCCGTTACCAGCCTCGCCTGGCCCCCGTGCCGGTGGCACGTAAAAAGCACCATCCAACCATGGCCGTTTGCCAGACCCATCTGGCACGTAAAAAGCACCCACTACACTCACGGAGTGGTTGGCGTTAGGAAGGGCATCCAGGCGTAGAAACATTGCCAGATCAGACTGGGCCTGGTGCAGCCTTCTGGCTTCCCAGACCCCAGTTGAACCGTCCAACCCATGCTAGCATGGAAAACGGACGCTAAATGATGATGATGATGATGATGATGATGAATAACAACAACACCACCTGGACCTGCAAAGAGAGATAAGCAGACTGTGGGGTTCCAGAAAAAAATCATGAATCAAGAAAAGATTGGAAAAGCTAAAAGAATAAGGATTCAACCATAGATATAAAATATGGAAAGAATGAGGGGTGGAGAAGGATGATGGTATGTGGAAAAGAAATGCGTGCATTTATATTTACAGTATTTATAAATGCACAGACAGAAATAAACACAAACGCCCATACACTCTCAAAGATGTCTGCCAATATACAATGGGAGTGAAGGGAAAACGAATTGCATTCAAAATTTTAAAAGGCTGCACACTAGAATATACAATTATGTAGTTTCATATTATTTGGTTCAAGATGAAACTATAAAAATTAGTCTGAAGATATTTCAGAAGCCTGAATTTAACTGGAAGATTCACTTAGATAAAAGAGGCCTTGGTAATGAAAATGTTGGGAAGTATACAGCTAGGATCATAAAAAGGTATTACTGAAATAGATGCATTGAGAAAGATATGAGAGAAAAAGGTAATAAGCGTAGAGGGTAGACAAAGTGTGAAGGAATCTCAGGTAGAGGCTTGGATTAACAAGAAGCCTGTAAAATCATCAACAAAATCTAAACTAATATCTCTTCCCAAAACAAGGAATACATTGCAAATAATGCAAACATGATTTGGGAACCAGTCAGCTGTGTTAAGCAAAATAAAAATATCATTCCAGGTAACTTTAAGGTTTCCGAAATAAATATATCATTCCAGATGGCTTTAAGGTTTCTAAAATAAGTATATAATTCCAGTAGAGTTAAGTTTTACTTGTAGATACTTAGTTACTTGTATCTATATTATCTGCATAAACTATATTCAATTTACAGATGGTAATGGCATTTATGGAATGACCTGGCAGGTTAAAAACGTCTGGCTAGAGGCTTTGAAACATCATAATTGTTGTTTCTTAGGTACATGCCACAAAGATGATTTCGCCTTCAACTAGTTTCACCAATATATGGTATATTACAATGTACAATAAAATATTGTTGGAAATCTAGTTCAGGTGGTCACTGATTATAAAAGTGTTCTTCACATCAGCTACATTGACAGTGTTAGCAATGTAGGACAAATGTTAAGATACATGCATAAGAATATTTCAGTGCTTCAGGTTATGCATCTGTGGATGCTAAAATATCACTGACAAGGAAGTTATGTACATTTTTGTTTGTCTTAAAAGTGTGCCAAGGAGGTTTGCAATAGATATGAGTGCTTATGGATGGTCTGACTGATGTAGACATTAAGTGCTCTTAAGAAAACTTTCGAGTCAGATTATTGATTTTTATATGTATGGACTATTTTGATATGGAAGTATGGGTTCATAGTTTCTGAGAATTTGAAATATATTTAAAATGTTAGAGAATTTATGCATAGATCTCTTGATAAAATCAACAACTGAAGCATAAAATTGAAGACAGTGTGGGAGTCATTATTTTGCTTACATGAATATCTTGAGTCACAAAGTTATGCAGTAATGCAGCTTTTATTCACCTACATCCTCAACTACCATATTTAGCTAATTTTGAGCATGAAATAAATAAAATAAAACTCTTAAAAAATTATTTTGAATTTGCACATAAAACAGAAAAAAAAAAAAACTAGATGTGATTATATATTTTAGTTATATATATATATATATTCATGTATACAACTGCAAATATAAATAAAATATCAACAAGGGAATAACATCAAATAGTAAACAAAGTATGATAAATAAATGAAAAACATATATAATCTCAAAAAGGCAATGAGAACTAAGATAAAATAGTACCATGGTAAAAACATTAAGATGTAAGGGCAACAAAAACAATTGAAAATATAATTAATAAAAATATGATTAAAAAATAAATAGTAATTACTTTCTTTGATTAATGTTGGAGCTAAATGTTTATTTTTTTAAAGATATGCTTGTCATTTCACAAGTTTATATTTCATACCATATGTTCATGACAATACCACAATCTAGTTATTAAAATGAAGTGTAGAAACTAGAAACAGAAAAAAGTGCTTAGCAAAATAAACAGTTGCTTCCAAACAAATTAAATGAAAGAAAAATGCAGCGAAAACAAAAAATACCTTGTAAATTTATAAACTAATAATATCAATAATGAAGATACCAATACCTCTAATTATATTTTATAAATATTTCTTTCAAAGTCAGAAAAGGAAGCTCATTAACAAAAACAATTTTTAAAATATTACCAAAGTATAAATAGTAAAAGAATAGCTACAAAACGTTCTTTCTTTTTCATTTAAATTAGACTAAACTTAGGTGCTAGACTGAATTGGGGTGGAATGCTGATTTTGAGTGACAGACTGGATCTATCACTCACTTGGTCTTTGGGTGCTTTTAGCAGAGTCCACTGTGATGCAAATATTTGGTATCCACAAACTAGGACAGGTCACTTGTTTGAGGATACCTTCCCCTCTTTCCCTCATAAAGCTTAGAGGCCCTGTAAAGGGTAATAGGCACTATCTTCCCCACTGATTAAAAGACAAAATTTTATGAACAAATAAAAGTAAATACATCAACTGAGGTACGTTTTGGCTCCAAAATATACTTCTTGACAAGTAATTGTACTATGAGATCATTTAATTATGCTCATAACTCTTAAATTTAATGAATAACCTCAAAACCCCTTTTTTTTTATTTGGACACTATAGGTTGAATACTTTATCATATCATATGGAGATAAGTAAAGATAGAACAAAATACTCGGTCCTAATGGGGAGGTACAATATTGTAATAACTTTTTGACATCCATATTGACCATTCTTATTTAAATTCTCTAAGTATTACAACTTATCACTGCCCATTTGTTCAAATAAATATTATGTTGTTTTGAGTATCCTGTACCACAATGCTTTCTTTCCCCTGCCACAACTGGACAACCAGTGTTTGCATGTTTATCTCACCATAACTTTGTTTGGCAAAAGACACTGACAAAATAATTACTAGACTACAAAAGGAAAAATAAGTATTGGGGGAGATTTGTTGGACTAAACATTTCAAGGTAGTGCACCAGCATGGCAGCAGACCATGACAGAAACAAGAAAAAATAAAGATAAGTGTAAAAAGGGAAGACTCACATGAATGGGCAAGTGCTAGACTTCAACAAAGACCATTGCCCAAGCTTGCATATACAGAAGCAAATACAGGGTTTATGGCTACCACTATATATATGTGGACATGCATACAAAGGGAAAGAATGGGAAGGAATATTCAGAGTGAAGAAGCAACATTAGAAGAATATCAACTGTGTGGCAAGTACCATATATACCATATATAATTCCTAGTTTTCATATACCGAATTCTACCTTTTAGGTGGAATTTGGTATATGGGATAGAACTCGTGGAAGAGGGAGCCTCAAAAAGACATGGGAGGAAGTACTGAAGGATGACCTCAGAATGCTGAACCTTTTGGATGAGATAACAAAAGACTGAGATACCTGGTGCCTTTCTGTACTCAGGAAGACCCATCCTCCACAGCAGAAGTGTTAAGGTCACATCCCCTGGTGAAGAGGATTGACCTGCATGTGCCAGTGCCATGTAAAAAGCACTTTTGCCAATGCCACATAGAGAGCACTCATGCCAGTAGCACGTTAAAAGCACCAAGCACACACTGTAAAGTGGCTGGCATTAGGAAAGGTATCCAGCTATAGAAACCAAACCAAATCAAACTGGAACCTCATGCAGCTTTCTGGCTTGCCAGCTCCAGTCTAACCAGCCAACCCATGCCAGCATTGAAAACAGACATTAAATGATGATGTCAATGATGATGCTGATGATGGAGATGGAAACTAAGGTTGTAGAAGAAAATATTCTCCCAAACTCTGATTATAAAGCTGGGAAATTAACTTCTTAAACAAATAAGTATTTTAAGACCTCAAATCTTAATAACAATGTTAAGATAATTCCCTGAGCTGCTGAAGTAAATCAGCACTAGTATATTATCTGATAACAAATGATAATTAACAGGCAGAAGCTTTTGATGACTTTTGATGTTCACAACTTTATAATATTTTAAAAGTCATCAGAAAGTGTAAAATGAAGTAACCACATAGCCAAATTTATGATTGTTTCAAAAAATGAAATTTTGAAGAAAATATGAGAACATTTTTGAATGTGAGGAGGAACATAGAATTGTAAACACAAGAGAGAGAGAGAGAGAGAGAGAGAGAGAGAGAGAGAGAGAGAGACAGACAGAGAGACAGATAGAGATAAACAGCGAGAGACAAAGAGAGAGAATCTTAATATCATTAGGAAATTTTTCCAGAGCCAGTGAAGACGACATAGGTCTCTTGGCAATGAGGGGCATGGCCTTCTGGCAAATGCAGACTGAAACTTAAAACTTCAATGTACAATTGAGAAAAGACGATAATGCAGGCACAGAAAGAAAGAAAGTGATGAATTGAGGTATATGACTATTAGTTTCACAATAATCAGGGAAATATGTCATTAGATAAAGTTCTGGAATGTGGGACTTTTAACTCTAAAGAAAAATTGTCAGTTAAGTAATTAGCTATCATAAAGTTTCTATTATAACCAACTGGTTACGATCAAGCAACTGACAAGCAAATCTGTGGTATTGAGCGGAATATTTGCTGTAATCCATCTTTCATACCAAGACAAGACATGTACAAGATAACTCTTCCACTCAGTTAAGATCAGAAGCCATGAGAGCCAGTGCTTGGTAGTGCATCAGAGAATTTATTATTATTATTATGACCTCTGCCACAGCGAAGGCGGAGGTATTATTTTCAGTCGTGTTTGTTTGTTTGTCTGTGGACAAGATATCTCAAGAACCACTGGATGGATTCGGATGAAACATACAGAGATGTTTGGCCTCATGACTGGCATGAGCTGATCAGATTTGGGGATTGATCCAGTGCTGGACAAGGATTCTGGATTATTTGTTATATTTACTTTACATGAAGTATTACAATCTGACGTTCACTTTCAAGTCTTTCCCTTGAAAGCATACTCTTTACTCTTTTACTCTTTTACTTGTTTCAGTCATTTGACTGTGGCCATGCTGGAGCAACGACTTTAATCGAGCAACTCGACCCCGGGACTTATTCTTTTGTAAGCCCAGTACTTATTCTATCGGTCTCTTTTGCCGAACCGCTAAGTAACGGGGGACGTAAACACACCAGCATCGGTTGTCAAGCAATACTAGGGGGACAAACACAGACACACACACACACACCACATACATACATATATACATATATACGACAGGCTTCTTTCAGTTTCCATCTACCAAATCCACTCACAAGGCATTGGTCGGCTCGGGGCCAGAGCAGAAGACACTTGCCCAAGATGCCACGCAGTGGGACTGAACCCGGAACCATGTGGTTGGTTAGCAAGCTACTTACCACACAGCCACTCCTGCGCCTATAGTTTCTACATAAGTTATGGTGGCATTGCTGTTTCCAAAGTTTTATTTTCGTTTATCAATTTTACTCGCATCTCTATCTTAGTAGAAACTGATGGATAAAGAAATCAAACTACATAACCAAACTATATAAACAAATGGCAGCAAAACTGTTCGGAAATTAAATAACACTAACATATTCAGTAACAATAATAAATTTAATTTATTCTCGACAATTTCTAGGTTTACCAATTTTGAATATATCGCTGCTGTTTAAAACCTCTTACCTAATTGATAATTGCATTTCTAACTCTGCCTTGAAGGAAGCTTTACCTCTTAAACTCACATTTTTGTGTGCGACGATGTTGGTAAACCGCTGTTAACAGCAACGTTTGCTGGTCCTTTCCGTTTTCTTTCATTCACGGACAAATTTTTCACTAGAGACCTTAATGGTTGTAAAGACACTATATCAGCGGATAGACTAAAAAATGCCATCATAGAGAAAACTGTCCCTGTTCCCACTGCAGACAACACACACACACTGCATTACAAACATGGCCTGTACACCCACCTTCACATTCCATGACTACCATTGCAATCGATCAGGTACTGGACAAGGAATTTGGATTATTTTTCCTTTTTTTTTTAACTTTTCAGAGCGGTCAGGTTTATTTTTAGTATTCTCGTTTGTGAGAGCATTTGAGTTTATTTCAGATATTCTTATTTTAAAAATCATCTCTGGCTAATCGGTGAGAGGACACTGATATTGCTTTGGCAGAGGTTTGCGCTCTCAGAGTGCTCTTATTATTATTATTATTATTATTATTATTATTATTATTATTTGATGAAAAACTCTCAGCTTATTTTGCTGGGTATAATTGAAAGTGTCAACTGCCCACAGTCAGCAGGCTAACGTGACACTTGTTTACTGATGAAGCTTCAAGAACTCTGCACAAAACACTCGTAGTGCCAAACAATGTTGATTTTTGTAGGTGCTGTATCTTCAAATTTGTACCAATCTTTTTGAGACACATTAGAAGTTGAGTGCTGATACTTCCAAGCACACCAATTACTATTGCTAACACATTCACTCTTTATTGCCTATAACCTGCATCTTTCCCATTTCAATTTATCATAGCTGTTCTTTCTTCTTTCTCTTCAATCCTATTGTCACCAGGACATGCTATGTCAATTGTTAGTCATGTTTCTTCTTTTCTGTTCACCACAACAATGTCAGGTTTTCAATGTCTAATCTGATGGTCACACTGAATCATTGCATCCCACATGATTTTTCAATCTTTATTTTCAATCCTGCATCTTTGATCTTTCCAGGCCATAATCATCATCATCATCATCATCATCATCATCATCATCATCATCATCATTATTATTATTATTATTATTATTATTATTATTATTATATTATTATTATTATTACAGAAGGTGGCCAGCTAGCAGGATCATTACTGTGCCAAACAAAATGCTTAGTAGCATTTCTGATGACTTTACATTCTGGGTTCAAATGTTGCTGGGGTCAACTTTGCTTTGCATCTTTTTGAGGTTGATAAAATAAGTATCAGTTGCATACTGGAGTTAGTGTAATTTACTAAGCCTCTCCCAGCATAATGCCAGGCCTTGTACCTACAGTAGGTGTTACTGTTGCTGCTGCTGCTGCTACTGCTGGGATTGACGTTTGCTACATTTCCTTTCCATCTTATTTCAGAATGATTTGTAGAAAGAAATAACAAAATATTAATGTTTGTATGGTGTAAGCTGTCTTAGAGCGAGCTATGAAAGAATATATGATTAATATTTTCTTTTACTTATTTTAATCATTATACTGCAGCCATGTGAGGCAATGCCGTGAAGAATTTTAACCGGATGAATCAACCCCCAAGTTTTTTTTTTTTTTTTTAAGCCTGGTACTCATTCTATTGATCTCTTTTGCTGAACCACTATCTTACAGGAGGAAATACATCAACACTGGTTGTCAAACAGAAGTGGAGAACAAACACAGCCACAAAGACACACACACACAATAGGCTTCTTTATGTGTAAGGACATAAATAAGCTTTAGTTATGAAAAAAGGTTCAAATCCATCCTGTATCAATGTACAAACTCAAAAGTGGCAGCTAATAACAATCAAAAATCAAGCAACTGGTACAAACAATATGAGTTTTGTAGAGAATTATCCTCTCAATAAAAATATCTCATCTCTAAACTATACGTATAAAAAAGCTAAAAGTTTAAATAACATGTATGCTAAGTTAAAAGTTTTGTAATATTAAATTATGAGTAGATGTTTTGTGATGGAATAAACAGAAAGATGCTTAGAGCAAGGTATATTAGGATTTTCAACAAGCGAAGTATAATATGTAAGAGAAATATACAACAGTATAATAAATATTTTTAAAAACTCATTAATGAAAAGATTACTTATTTTGTTTCATTTTCTCCTAGTAATGGCTATTATATATTTCAACTAAAGAAATTCAAGATAATAAAGTAAATTCAATAGAAATACACACAATGGTTGGTATGGTGGTATATTACTTCTGTATTGTTTCTTTAATTGTTGTTTATTATTAAAAAATTATGCATATTTACATCCTTGTCTTTTTTGACAATCCTTACAAATGTGAAAATTACCAATTAACAGTATTCTATATACATGACAGAGAATATGAGTATGCGCACATGTATGTTCACATGATTATTTTCCAATAGTGTGGATAACTCATGACCCTGGAGCTTATAATAGGTCCTAAAATTATTTTGTTTTTTACATCTCTGATTTGACAAATATCAAACACACAATATCTAAAGAAGAAAAGATAACTGCTTTAGTTAATTTTTAAGAAATTGTTTCCAACTTCCAAAGAAAATCTTTTTGAGAGCTTCAGTTATTGTATGTATTATCCATGTCACACAAAAATATGAATGAAGTGTACAGACCTATATGTTTCAAAAAAGTTAGGTTAGTGCATAGAAAAATCGGGAATGAAGAGAAAATTATACAGAAATTCTGTATATGCCACTCTACATCTCATTTGATATCAATGAGGTTGCACTTGAAAAGTTGTATCTTTGCAAAATACTACTGAGATAATTTTTGTCATCTCAAACAAGCACAAATGGAATGTAAGAATATACATATACACATAGAATCATAGAGTGTGATACACATACAAGGAGTGGCAAAGGTTCAAGGAGCTATTACCTTTACTGCAAACAAACTTCTCTGTATGAAAATTAGATTGAATAATGATTGTGTGTAAAGTGTGATGTTGCATGGTAGGGAAATGAGCATTGAATGTGGATAATGCATGAAAGCTGGAAAGATATGAAATGTACATGCTAAGCTGAGTGTATATAGTTAGCATGCATGAATAACAGAGTGCAAATGAGTTGAGAGAAAAACTGTATATAAGAGGAGTAAGATATGTTCAAGAGAGAAGACTAAGCTGGTATGGGCATGTGATGCACAGAGAGGATGGTATATGGGTAAATAAGTGCCAAGAGATGCCAGAGGAGGAAGCTGCAAGAAAGACCAAAGTAGACAAAGGAAGAAGTGGTGAAGCTAATCTTAGGAGGTTGACCACAAGGCCAAGCGCCACTGAAAGAGGGGGACAAATATTTTATATACTTTAATGTTGGGAAATTGCTAAACAACTGATGTCAGCTATATTTTGTATACACCTTAGTAATTATTTGGAGGAGTTTAATTTTAGATCAGTTTAGTTTCTTCATTCCTTGCTTGAATACTAAGCAGCAAGATACCTCTATTCATCTCAGCTTTGACCTGTTAAACCTATTCCCATAATAGGGTAGTCCTTTTAAGATTCTTTAATGTCATGCATCAAGTCATTTTCAACCTTTATTACTTTCATGTTCCACTATTGGGAATAAGAATATTGCAGTTTAGAAGCAATGACAACATGAAAAAGACTTGTCCTAACATTTTTATTATTTATTCAGCAACAATTTATTGAACTAGTTCAGAGTCACTTCTGTGTAGGATTTCATAAATCTAATACTTTGATTTTGATAGTGCTAACAGAAATCCTTGACACTCAAAAATGTTTAGAATACGATTAGAGATTGGTGTTTATTTCATAATGCTAGAAAAGGCAAATTTGCCTTTCATGCTGTTAGAACTTGAGACATTTGATATCTCTGAATGCCAAACAATGCATTTTATGCATAGTATATCTACTACACTTCCGTATTATCATAATCATCATCATTGAAGTTGCAGAAAGTATTTTTGAAATGTGAGTAGTACCTAATAATTTATAAATAAAAATAATCTGTATCCATACCATGTTGTCTAACTTTCTGGAAATAGCAACAATATCTCCTTCAAATTACATGCTACTGTCTTCAAAAGCAGAACACATCAGACAGTATAGGCCTACCTATATAAAAAAGATTATCTACTCATAACTATAATATCTTTGAGCGTAACTCAGCTCAATGTGAGAATAATATGAGGGTTAAGTTAACATCATTATTCATCATCATCATAATTGTTTAACATCTGTTTTCTATGCTGGTATGGGTTGCACAGTTTCACAGGAATCTGGCCAGCCAGGGAACTGACCAGACACCAATTGTTTCTTGTGGCAAGACACTGAGTTTAATTATGATTGTAATTTACATGAATGGTATTACATATGATCAGTCTGTCAAGAATTAAAACAATGTCACTAACTTGCAGGAGGCCTGAATGTTATGTTGTTGTCCTTTACTTCTTTATCAATATCAGTCTGTATATCTAACACTTAAGTCTGTTGAAAGGCTTTAGCTTGAAACATCAGTTTTTCCACTTCTTGCAGCAAACGAATTCTCTTGGATATACTTTGTTTTATCACTTAGTCAGTGGGAAAGGGCTGTACATATGTCCCTCTATAGAGTCTCCAAGACTGGAGAGAGTGAGGAAGGAATTTATCCTCAAACCGGGGTAAATAGAATAGTCTACTTTAAATTGGAAGCTTGAATATGCAAACCTACTTCATTTATGTAGAACTTTATCACTGAGCTACATTTCATAAGAAATTACCAAAAGATGTCTAACTAAGGATTTTAGCATAGGCATATTTTAATACTTAAAAATGGCTAGAGATG